>NC_139486.1:50169046-50421546 GCF_008360975.1 Lichenostomus cassidix
ATGCCAAGAGTTAGAATTCCTGCTCTGAACTCCAGAGATGAAACCATTCTGTTTATGACTTCCGCCATCTTTCCATTGACATTGCATTTTACCTCACCCTGTCTCTCATATTCCTAATGCTCTGTCCCAAGTGGTTACTACTCCCTCCATTCAACCTCTCCTTAATCCCCAGACCCTTTGTGTTCCCTCTGGATTATACCCTCCTCCTCATGTAGGACGCCTGCTCTCCCACAAAGGGATTAGCAGGAGGCGTTTCCCTTGCTCTCCCTCCCAGCGTCTGGCAGCTCAGCAGCTGCTGCAGAGCAGGGCCATTCCAGGAGAAGTCTTACTCGGATATCAGCTGGAGCACATGGCCAGATGCCTGTGCTGGACACACTGCCTGGTGCTGAGCTATGTGGCTGAGCCAGGTGTGCAAGAATTCAAATGGCTGATAGCTGAGAGCCCAAGCTTCACACGTCACACCCCAGAAACTCTCAAAATATCTTACTCTTGGGATTATGTGTAATGATAATAATGTCAACATGATGCTGAGAAACTGAAACATAACACAGTTTCCTTTGGTTGCTATTCCTCTAAAAGATGATGGCAACCATCTTTGCAATCTCCCTTGATTTAGCATCTAAAAGATTGCCAAACACAGGAAGAGGCTGCCCAGGGAAGTGGTTGAGTCCCCATCCCTGGGGACATCTTAAAGGTATGCAGATGTGGCATTTGGGGACATGGTTCAGTGGTGGACTTGGCAGTGATGGGTTAATGAACTCGATCTAAACAATTCTATGATTTTGTGATTCTGTGGTAAGAAACTCTTGGACAAGGTGCCATAAGAAACACATTTTGCACAGAACACAGCAGGAAAAACAGAAAAACCATGATAGAAATTATTGTCATTACATTGGTATGAAGTAAGTGCCTTAGACATGAAAGCTCGGGTGTATTGTCAATTGTCTGAACAGCATGCAAGCATAAAATATGAAATAAGAGGATGATTGACTTGAAAGGGTGCAAAAGCATTAGAAGAAAGAGAGGAAAACGGAAACTGAGGGCCTGTGATGTTATGCATCTTTTATGAAGAGACTAAAGCAAAAATGTTTCATTAAATAAATGTGGTTTTAGATAGGGTGTGAAGGAGAGAGTAAAAAAATGGGTCCCAAAAAGCAAAGGTATGTTGTTCAAACAGGTATGGCCTTTGGCAGGATTTTCCATTTGTCAGGGCAACCATATTGGCGAAAGCAGAAGTTAAAATAGCAAAGCTGTAAATGTAGTAGTGTGAGGGTATGAGAGAAAAGAAAGCCAATACCTTTCATTGGGTCACATGATATAGGAGTAAATGGACAAATATTAACTTAGCATAAGCCAAACTTTGCTTCTGTAATGTGGGCACATTTTTTCTTACCCATAGGCAATAAAATCCTCTACTTCCTGTAAATTAATCCCACTTCTTCAGTCCTTCAGTCCTTGTTTAGCCTAAAAGTTAAACTAATTTCTCTGTTGTCATCTTGAATCACTTCATGACCATGCGTCATGGCTTTCATGCTTACTTCAGTGTTTGGGGTGGGTTTTTTTGTCTTTTGGTGATTTTGGGGGGGTTTGGTTGGTTTTGGTTTTTGGTTTTTTGTTGTTGCTGTTTAAATGGCTAAAAAAATAGTCAACCCAGAATGTAATGGACACAAAAGACTTTCAGTGTTATTGGATACACATTCCACCACTGAAACAAAAGGGAGAGGAAAGTAGTAAATGCTGGTGTTTAACATAATCACCAGGTGTCCTGCAATTGTGAAGAGATCTGTAATTCTCTCCAGTTTCAAAGGTCTCAATATTCTCTCTTTGTTTCTCTCCCAGCACCACTTTGAACAACAGATTAGAACATAATTTGACTTCATATTCAGTAACAATGAAGATATGATTTTATCATGGACAAAGTTTTATCTTCGAATAGAATATCTGAGCATATTAATATATTTCACCGGCAAAACATAACATACTCTTAGGTACACTTTTTAATCTCCAACATTTCAATGACCTCTAACTCAAAAGTAAGATGTTCTGTGTTGGATCCTAGGTTGGACAGGGCTGGGTAAAACTTTTTATAAGAGAAATTCTGAGCCCTGCAAAGAAATTTACATAAATACAGGTAAGAGGATTTCAGACAATTAGGTAAATAACTCAGTTGAATGCAGCAGTCAACATTCCAAATGCCTGCCAATAGCAGAACTATTTCTGGGCTCTCTGTTCTGAGAACTAAGCTTAAGATTGGGCTGGTTTAGGTTATCCCCTCACTAACCTGCAATAGAACCCTTCCCCCCAGCAATCTCATCTCAGTTTCTACATATAAATGATGTTTAAAATTCCTTATGTTCAGTATCCTCAATGAAGATTTCCACTTGTGGTGTCTAACAAACTCTCAAACTGTCCCTGGTAATCAAACTGGAACATGAGATGCAAGGGTCAAACTGGAACATGAGATTCAGCTCACATAATTCAAGAACCCATATTGTTATTTTTCTTTTTATTGTTTCCTAATCCTGTCAAAGGCTCTGTCTATTGGTTTCATGGCCACAGCTTTTAACATATGTATGAGTTATGCCTTCATCTGACTACCACTTTGGCTGTATTTCATACATTATCTAAATGACAATAAGTTACTCCTATGCCCTCCCAGCAGCAGAAGAATGGCCACAGCTTGTGATCCAGGTGCTGCAGACAGAGGTGTAATTCATATTTTATTGTAGTCAATCTGGATGAAACTTCAGAAGTCTTCCTCTTTTCTCTCTTTTATCTCATGATCTGCAAATAATTCACTTCCTCTTAAGGGAGTGCAGAAAAAATTGCAGCAGCACTGTTCTGATGTTTGTATATAAATGAAGCTAAACATTCAAGTATCACAGCCAAATGGACAGGTGGGATCTGCTATCTCAGAAAATGAAACAAATTTTTCCAGCCAAGTGATCCATTCAGTGTCCTGTGGAAGGTTTCTGGATCTTCAAATAAAGACTATTCATGGCACAAGAGACCTCAGTTCTGAAAATTTTTGTCAATCCCTGTCTGACATGGTTATAGATGTAGTATTTAACTTTAGGTTGACATATTTTAAAGGCTATCATAATAAAAAGAATAAATAATGAATACAGGGAAAATCCTTACCTACTTCCAAATACTACTTTTCAAGATAAAGATTCACTTAATTTCTGTAGCAAGAAAAGCCACGTAAGGTGTAGATATGCTAATTTGCAATGATATAAAAATTTAAATCCTAATGTTGACTTATAGTGCACATTTTTCTAGACCATCTGTTTATATCCAGGGTTTCCAAATCTTCCCTTGCTCAAATGTAATTAATTGATTGACTGTACTCCTTAAGAATCTGTATTTCTTTCTTGTGTAAAAGATCCAGACTATAACTCCAGGAATGTGGTCTCTCAAATCACTCATTGCTAGCATTATTTACCCCAAAGAAACACTGGGTTTGGGTGGGATTTTTGCTTTATTGTTTTGAGAAGAACTATTTTCAAGATATTTTTCACAATTTCATGGGCACAGCACAAGGACTCAGGACTATGTTCTACAAATTTTATTTCACAACTTCAAAGCTACAGAGTCCACAAGCAATGTAAGATAAGTGGTAAATTTATTGGCCAAACACATCAAATGCTCTACAAACAATGGAATGTCCCATGCACAAACTGTGAAACCTGAATAACAGATAGCAGAAGTAGCGAAGGAGCAAGAAAATAAAAGAGATTTGGTAGAAGAAAAAATAAGAACAGAGGTAAAGAATTAAAGAATGTAGAATAAGCAAAGGAAACAATGACAGAAACTATCAGAGACAAAATTGGAATAGGTAAGAACAAAAGAAAGAAGAGCAGAAAGTGAGTGGCATCAAACATTGAAGAAGCAGGGGAGAGAAAGAAAAATAAGGCTCAGGTGATAACTGTGGCTCAAGAAGGCCAGTGGTTGGACACTTAATCAAACATTAAATTGGAAGAAGCCAGTAAATCATAGTCACCTCAGAAAATCCAGATTACCCAGAATATCTGAAATGGGAGCTAATTAATGTCACATCATTCTCAACACAAACCATACAGCTTCCTTTAAAGTAGGGGAACTGAAATGTGTGGTTGGGTGGGAATTAAAGAGTCAGGCTGGAATAAATATTTGAAAGAAGTCAATGACAGTAATGTCAGCACCTGAAAAATATCTCATTTCATCATCAAGATTCTGATACCATTTAGCAATACATGTAATTATTTTGAAAGATTTATTAATAAGTAAAGCTACGAAGGATCATCTCTTTCTTATCCTAGCTGTTGAATATGTCATTAATTTCTTCAGATTTGGTCACCTCTACACTTTAAATGTTAAAAGAAGTTTTAGCACTGACTTATGGCTAAAAGGGAATTAATATTAAAATGTTCACAAGAATGTGAAATGTTGCATGCTCATAGAGGCCATAAAAGTATAACTCAGCTGTTCTCTCATGCATTGTGTCTGAACACTTCCACTTCATGGCAGCTTCAGATGTCAAACCTCTTGATGACCAGACAAATATTAGCAATCAATGTCTTAAAAAACATTGAAATCTCTTATTGGTGTCATAATTCATTCTCTGTCTGGTTCCATTTTAAACAGGATGCTTCTCAAAAAGTAGAAATCAAACATGTTTGTGTGCCTTGGGTCTCCTCAGCACAGAAAAGTTTACATCAGAACTACCTTGAATATTTGCCTTAAATCCACAAATCACCTTGGTTACTTTGAGTCTTAATTGCTTTTAGCGTCTCTTATCTTTATATAGTCCAAAGAGGGCGAAAAAAGACATTCTTGGAGAGAAAAAGCCTGATTTGGTTCTGGATGGTGACTAATATACAGTGAATTATGCTGAGGAAGGACTTTCATTAGTACACATGCACATACATACATGCAAATATACAAATACAAGTCAGAAAAGCTGCAATGTGGAGAATCTCTAAAGAGGCACAAACCTCTTTAAATGTCTTTAAAGAGACATGGATGAATCTCTTTATATTTTTTAAAGTCAGTCAAGAAGCTAAATAAAGAACACACTGGTCCTGACTTACCAACTAAACAGGCATCCAAGTAGCTATTCTGTATTGCTCTGGAAGACCTCTCGTGCTTCCTCATCATTAAATTAGAGGCATTTCTGCTTGTCCATCTTCAGAGCTTTGAGATACTACAGAACTAACTACAATTAGCTCTGAGATTTTGAAATTATTTTCAGAAGATATTTATTTCATGTGTTAAAATGAAAACAAAGCAAAAGAAAATCTTAGGTTTATATCTTCACTTTTAAATTTTTGAATGACATAAAACTGGACTGAAATAAAATAAAACAAACATACACATGCACAGCTGGAAGACAATTTCTCTATCAAAGAAAAACAAAAAACAAACAGAAATGTTTTAGCAATTGCTATAGAATTTCTCTTACCTGGCAAAAGCAAAGAATGATTGATCAAACCTTCTTCCTCAAGACACTAAATTCAGTGTAATGCTCATAAGTTTTGATGCACTGGTCCACCTGGTCAGTTATAACATTTCCAGCTTCTTGCAAATTTTGTTTTCTCTCTAAGACAGTGATTTTGTGTTTCTAGTCAAATCACCCAGGGACATTACTTGTTTGCTGCTTCTATTTCAGTATTAAATGGTCTCAATGCTAAAAGTGGGCATGTTTGTGTAAATACTCCTGAAAAGTGAGGAAACTGCAGATAAGTGAAAGCAGCTGAATGATAACAGCAGGGATAAGAGAAGAAAAAGCCATTAGTGAAGTCATTAATTTTTACCTTTGGCATTTAGTGCTTCTGATTAATGGCTTTCCTGTAGGCTGCTATTTTCCTCTCAGATATTAACATGCAAAATATGTGGCATATTAGAATAAAATGTTATTACTACTTATGCGTGTCCAAAATCCCTGAGATATCAGGGATTAAGCTGAAATGCAGACAAATAACATAGTTGATTTTTTTGCACACACTGCCTCTTATGAAGAAGGCAGCTCCATAGCACACTTCCACCTCTACAGCTTACATTTAGAAACAAAAATATCTTGTTTCACACCACCTGTATGTATTCCACCAGGGGGAAGTTCTGCTATAGCTCAGGGAGTGCTGAGGGAAAAATATCACACAAGTCCACAGCAGGAGGGAGATGAGCTCTGCTCTGTTTTGGGCTCCCCAGTGGGACAGACACATGGACATGTTGGAGAGTCCAACCAAGGGCCCAAAAGCTGATTTAGGGACTGGAGCAGCTCACACAAGGAAAGGCTGGGAAACTGGGACTGCTCAGCCCAGAGAAGAGAAGGCTCAGAGGGAGGTTTTTAATGTATATGAACAGCAAAGTGGGTTCAGAGGACAGTCAGGCTCAAAATGAAAGCCAGGAGGTGCCATCTGAACATCACAAAGCACCTCCTTATTGTGAGGATTGGGGTTGTGGAGGCTCTGTCCTTGGAGACATCCAAACACTGATGTTCCAATGGCAGTTTGGATAAAATTTCTGGGACAAAGAGTAGTTCTTGTTTCTATACTGATAAGGTACAAACCATCCCCACTACACAATTGTGTTTTCTTTTTATAACTTGGCCAGATTCTCAGTTCGTAGCTGCTGTTTTCCCTTATGGATAACTAAGAGGACACCAACTACACTGCTTCTCTTCCAGCTTAAACTCCTTGTCAAAACTTTCCTCACATTCTTCTCCTGAATTTGTGCTCTCTACCTCCTTTTTTCCCCCCACATTTGATTTTTATTGAAAAATTACAAGCGTATCTTTTCCCATTACTTTGTTCTCCTATGGCCAACCACCTCCTCCTTCATTTCTAAGGTTGACTTTTCTGACCAGTTTTTGAGTTGGTCTTCCCAAAATGAACTTAAAAGTTTTTCTGTTTACTTACACTTTATAATTTTTCCTGACAATATTTCAATTCTCCCATGATGACAAACCTAATACTGGCATAATCCATTCTCTCCTGGTATTCCTCACATTCATCTCTTTACAATCATTATCTGAAATGCCTGTTTCTTTCCATTTTAGATCCTGTCCTCTCCTTTTCTGAGATATGGGGCCCTGGAAAATGTTGATCCAGTCTGCAATCAACATTTCTTGACTAATTCTCAGTCTTAGTATTCTATTTCTCCTCCCCTTGCTGCTTGATTTTAGTCATTAGGTTCTTCAAAATCTTGTATTCAGACATTTTGAATTCCCTGATCAAAATTACTAGGTCCTTTCAGACTGTCTGGAGGATGAAATCTATTCTTAGATCTTTAGATCAAAAGTGAGGCTCCTGAAGCCACCCTGTCGTTGTTCCCTCACATTGCACTTTGTCCTTTCCCTCATGCAGAAGAAATATTAGGAGTCTTGGGGCAGCTTACTTAATTTAGCCATCTCTAACAAGACCAACTTGTTATATTTAGTATATTTAGTACATATTTAATGTATTTAATATATATTTAGCATATTTACTATATATATTTATATATGATATCTGTGTATAATATTGTATATATTATAGAAAGTTTTGATATTAATTGACACATCCAACTGCTCCAAAGATCCTGTTTCCTCATTTAGAGGATACTTTTCATCTCCCTTTTCTTTCTTGTTCTTCTCCACTAGACCAAAATGTAAAGTTTAGTTTGCATACCTGACAGCTTCTGCTGTATCAATATAATAATCAAAGGAAGGTTAAGGTAGAGGATAAAGAATTGTGACAAAAATAACATGTGATGTGCCTATAGCACACCACACCCCAAAGAATGACAAATTCATGCCCCCAGGGCTGAAATGGTTGCTTAAATTCAGAATGCCAAAGCCAGAATATAACAAAGGAGCAGAAAGGATTCTGACTATTTCAATGTCTTCTACTCTCTAACACACGGAAAGAGGTTTTTTATTCTGAATTCTGATATTATTATTATTCTGAAGGCAGAACATTCAGAACTAAGGTGGTTAAAACCAACAACAAACTTATAAATCATGCATAATGTTAACCATAAGAATACAAGTGGGTTTTTTTACCACTGTAGATAAATCTAGTTACCCGCAGCCTTTCCCTTGAAAATTAATCATTAACCATTTACATTAAAGAAGTAACTTCACATAATAGTCAGAACAGAATTATATATTTTTATGTAAAATTATTTCAATCTAAAGTTACGATGATTCAATTTTTACTTTTTTTTTTTACCATTTAGGGTAAGACGCTACAGAAAAGTTTGCAAAAAGGGAAATAAGACTAATAGCCCATGTACTTTGTCTCCAACTTCAGTAAATACTTTCCCTTTTCAGCATGCCTGGAAGTTAACAGAAATATAGGCAGGGTATAGAGAATGTCACATGGCAGATACTAATTGTTACGATTAAGGTCTAACAAGCAGGCTTCCCTGCTGTTCCGAGAATGTCTCTGACTTTTGATCCTGACATCTGTGTCTTACAAGAATTTCAGTCGGCTCTGACATTCCTTCTGATGTTGATCCAGGAATTAATGGATTGTGAAAAAGCTGGCAGGATATCATTTAAAAAATAGAATTCTTGGTGTACAACTGATGAAAAGGTATCAGAATTCACATACTTTTTGTCTGATACCAATACATTGTGTCTATACGCATGCATTTCGCATGAAGCAGTACCTCAGAATAGAGGGAAGAGAACGAGATTTAGAAGGAAGCAAGAGCTTCCTATTATGCTCATTTACAGAATTGCTCTTGTGCATCTTTAGTGTGTTACCAGATGAAAATTATCAATGATTTAGACAAATTTTGCGTCATGGAGATTCCATTGTTTAAAATCCATGCCAGCAAAATATATTATGAATAATTCTGATGTCATTTAAAACTTTCATAAGAAGCTTTTCAGTGGAGAGCATTAAAGAAATCACTATAAATTATGAAAGAACTTTCAGCAGAGGCAGCCATAAGCATGTTTAGAGTGTGACACATTGTGTGGTCACCATCACACCATGTCACTTTGGACCTGTACTTAAGCTGCTTTGTGCTACAATAATTTCAGTTTTAGAGGGACTTTGCTAAAATAAAACAAACCAAACTAACAAACCAAACCAAAAACTTTAAAAGATGTAATACCGAAAGTTAAACACAGATTTTTTTCTGGGTGTGTTTGAGACAGAAGAAATACGTACAGGATTGAAATTTTACACATCAGAGAATATTGCCTTGTGTTTCATGGTTCTGGATAATTACTAGATGCCAGTGGATAACTTAAACATAGCTTAGAGTCACTGACATTAATGTGTGACAGGCAGCATTACAGAGTGTAGTTAGCAGTCTTAAATGAAAAAGTTGAATGATATTTAAAAAAACAAAACATAAAAATAAAATTCAGGATTATCACAACAGGAAAGAAGCAGTGCCCTCCTTAAAGTAAATCAAAAAGTGTTTCTCAGTGTGCAATAAAAAGAAATGAAAGGAACTATAAAAGAATTCAACAAGTTAAAAAGGAATTAAACTCACTTGTCATTTATTGTCAATTATAAATAGCTAAAATTAAGACTGTATGGTTTAACTATCTCCTCAAACAAGTCAAACAAATTTCAAATGAAACATTGACATCATTATTTATTAAGTTAAATTCCTGGCATTTGCATCTATATTTCAGAGTTTTAGAGGTTTTAACAAAATTTCTTGACACACAAAGGCGTAGGATATTTTGTCACAAGTCCAGACCAAATGTTATTAATGAACAAAGTTAATTAATAAATTAATAGTACAGACTACCTAGACTTAATTTAGCCACTCATGCCCAAAATATAAACATTGGAAGCACTTGTTTTAAGGAGCATGAAATTACCCAAAATAAGTTAGATATAATCAATTTCCAAGAAGCCAATCTATCAGCAATCTATATGTGAAAAGGGTTAATAACTTGCAAGCTGCACACCCCTTCCCAGTGCTTATTGCAATTTTGCTGTTGTTCAGCTGCACAGAATTTACAAATTCTGACGAGGACACCCGAATTCTAACCAGATGCAAATAAACATTTTGAACATTTATAACATTAATAGCACATCTAGAGAATCCATTAAAGTTTTATTTAAATTATATGATTAAAGACATCATGTGACTACTGGTTTTTTTAAGGGAAATATCAATGCCCTTAAGCACTAATATTATTTATATTTGATGTTATTTAAATGTACTGTTCTGTTTTTCCTTAAGAGTTCTAGCATTCATTTAACAAGTAAAAGAGTAACTAGCGCAGAGATGAGGAAATTAAGCAACAAAGAGGCAAAAACCTAAACTGAATAGTTAAAGAGAAAAGGCTGGATCACATTTAAGATGGGGAAAAACAAAAGGCAAAGCTTGTAAAATCTGAAAAAGTGAGGTAGGGGTGTGAAAGTGTGATGTGTGACAGGTGGGGTAAAATGAGACAGTTGGGAGGAAAGAAATAAATTTGAAGAGCACAAATTAGACAAGACATTCATTTTAAGCCCTAACAGACTGGATCTCATCGTTGTCATCAGACAGGAAATGTCAGAGCTGGCACATTTGGCTTTTTATGCTTTTTACTTGTTTAAAAAAAAAAAGAAGAAGGCTGTGTCTTCAATACATAAAAAGACTATTTGCTTTAAAGAAAAACACATCTCAATTTGTTCCCATTTTTTCTCCTACTCAGTCTTTAACCAACTTCAGCTCTTTTATATTGGAAACCACAATAATTATAAGGTTTAATACTTCCATTATACTTTGAGTTATTTTATTTAATACTTGAACAGGAGTTGAATTCTTTAAAAATAACTAAACTTTGCACTTATAACTACAGGTGAATTTCTGGAGGAGGTGAGTGTTGCATAAGGTGATATGCAGTAATGGCTGTCTCACAAATACCAACAAATCCTCACTGTAAACTTCAGAATTTTTGAAGACATGGAGATATTCTTTCCAAAACACATGACCAAAATAACTATGTAAAAAAGAAGCACTTAAATTTGTTTTCTAGTTAATGGAAAGGGACATAGTCTTTTAATATAAGTTTTATTAAATTTCTAGAAAGGATATTTGTGACCTGAAAATAGTGGCACTGTATAGAATATGTTACCAATTGTCTCTTTACTTGACCGTTTAATTAGGGGTGTTGTTCTGCCAACTGGAAAAAAAACCATCACTGTGCATGGAATATAATCTCAAGGTTAAATTCAAATGAAGTAGAATACTGCCAGCAGAAAAGTGCAGAGAGTAAATGTAATTCTTAATAATTCATTATCTTTAGAGCACACTCTTTGTTTTATTTTTAACTGAAATAATCCCTTAAACTTTTTAGTTTAAAAATTTTTCCTCGGAATTATATATGAAAAAGGATCTCCATGTTGAGGGAATGAACCCTAACTCCTGAACAGTTTAGATCTTTATAATCTATATAAGGCAACTCTAAGCTCTTCCATCAATTTTATTCATAAATTAACAAATAAACAACAGGGCATAATATTTTTAGAAAGGATAGAAAAACATTCAGCTGGGGAAAAAAGTTAATTTTCTAATAATTTATAGTTTGCATTATCATCTTTATATGTTTCTAGGGAAAGTAAAATGGAAGGAACGTGGAAGCAAAGATTTGGGATTTTACTCATGGAGGTAAGTGATGACAGAAGAGCAAGGCAGGGAAGGAGCAGAAAAGGGATTTAGGAAAGACAAAAGAGCTCAACCTGACAGTCCACCCACACCTATTTCCAGCAGTGAAGGGATGTTTAGGGAAAAAAAAAAAGAGAAATCAATGAGTTCATGCCATCCACTCTTTGATGGACAGGGGATTCCAACTGCAGGGGCTGAATTCAAACCATCAAGTTTCAAAGCCATCAGTAGAGCTGACCTGCTCACCACAAAGATTTTCAATTTCTATTCTCACTACTTGCAGTTTAAATAAATGCATTTGCAGTCACAGGTCCTTACTTTGGGCCATTAGCACATTCTGTGGGAAAAATCTAGCAAATATGAGAATCTTAGGGCTTTATCAAACTTTGGCCTATTTCCATGAAAGAACTGATACTGTGGTGCTGCAAATCTGTTTTTGTGTGCTTATCTTGAAAGGTTTTAAACATTGCCAGGAAGTTCAGTTATTAGACTTGGCTAGGAAACAGGTTAGGTTAACAGTTTGTATTCACAGAAAAAAATTAACACAAATAAGCAAATCTATTGTACTTTGTACATGGATAATTTTTATATATATATATATATATTAGTCTCACATTGCATTAAAAAAGTCAATAGAATTAAAGAAAGAAAATATAGAGCCCTCTGCAATATTGTAATTGTGGATTATGTAATTTCTACAGATACACCAGTACTATCTCATCTTGCTTTTCTCTGAAAACTAATTAAATTAGCCTCTGTGTTACACTAGATTTTGTATTCTTAAGATATTGCCCACCCCATTCTTGTTTATCTCAACAATTCCAAATTTGTTTACCTCTCTTCAGGCCACACAACCTAGACGTGCTGTTGTTCTCATTTCACAAGAGAACCATGGCTTGCCCAAGGTCTAAAAGGAAGCTTTTCTCACAAGAAATCAACTAATCCCACTCCATTTTTCCAGATCACAAAATGAAGGCTTAATTTTTAAAATGAATTCTGGGCCACTTTTGCTTACAGCTGTTTAGATATTATTCACCATTGCCTTAATTGTAGTCAGATAATAAAACCACCGAGGAATTTCTGTGTTTAGGTAAAACAAGTCATAAATATAGTGTTGAAAGATATCAAAACTAAATGCAAGCTTTTGACTGATAAATAAAGAATATATTGTGATAATTTTTTTCAAAAGTCAATTAATAATGTGATTAAAAATGAGCTTTTATTTTCTATTTGAATTTGTCTGGCTTCATAACACTTTTTTGTGCTTTTGCTTGCCACATTACAGAATATTCCACAGTGAGATACTTTAACTTTGGAATATTTGGGCATTCTTGATTTTTTGGGGTTTTTTTAATGCTGCACTAGCTTAAATTCTCCTGGCATTTTTGAATTAAAGACAAGCAAAACCCAACAAACTAACGAACAAACAAACAAAAAGCAAAAAAAAAAAGAGTTTTGAGCATTAAAAAAAAATCCCCCAAAGAAACCAAATCAAACAAAAAAAAGTGGACATATCTGGAGAACAGGGCCTTAGAAGTGCTGAATACACAGAAAAAGCAATGGACTTTGAAGACTTTCAACGTCTGCAAATCAGTCTATTTAAAAAATGGAGAGAGCTGAGACCACGAAGTACATTTGAAACATCTGGAAATGCCATAGCCAGCTACTGAGAAGCTTTAGTCTCTATTGATAGAGAAAACACTCAGGTCAATGAGAACATCATGAACTGAAAACTGGAAAATTCTTCCAGCTGGGTCAGGCAGTAAAATAGTGCAAGAATCATCTCTGATCAGTCTTCAAAATAATATTTTCTATTTCAAGTCCGGCTCTGCAAAGCCTCGAGACTTGGCTTTATTATCTGGAGCCATTGCATGGGATCCTTTCAAAAGAAAAGCTCATGAATGGCTGGGATGCCTGTGATGGGGCAGGTCTTGTCCAAGTGCCTTTGGTAAAACCACCTGACGAAGCAATTGGTTTCCTTGATCTTCTCTGTAAGAGGCTGCAGAATGTTTGGATCCTAGGCAACAACTCCAACATCACTGGGTTATCAATGTTATTCTCAATAAATTCAAAACACAGCACTGTACCAGCTCCTAAGAAGAAATCCAGGCACTACTGTAGAGTGGAGTGACAATCCAAAAAAGCACATGGAGGATGTGTTCCCAAAATGAGAGATTGTGATCATTACTGGTGTTTGAGTTGTTCACTCTGAATGACATTATCAAAAATAGAAACCTTTCCAAATATTTCTTCTTCCTGCTCTAGTATCTCCCCTATTATCCCCACACAACCCAAAGGAAGAGGGTTTTCCTGTATCCACCAGCTGAGAGGCCCTGTAGGTAGGTCATTTAGTGCCCACCCTGTTTGCAGCCCTGTGTGCTTTCACTGGGGAAGGACAGAGTGCAGGGAGCTCCAAAGCCCACGTTGCAAAGGTCCCCAGGGAGGCACTGCCAGCTGGCAGAGGCTCCAGCAATGCAGGGGCCTGGGGCTACGTGGAAAATCAGAGAGCTGTAACCATCTCCCTGACAGCCCCACAGTGCAAAGCAGGCACACGGGAGAATCCAGGGCTTTGTGTGCACGAGGTGGATCAGTGTTTATAGCATTTTCTCAAAGATGCTTTCTGCCAATGCATTGAACAAGGTATGAGCCATGCCAAAGGTGAAAGTGGTACAATGCTTAGATATTTAACTGCGATCTCTGAGATGGTCTGATGGTTGGAAAAAATCTGCCTCTTTCTCTGTAGATTTCTGTGATTCGGAATCTGGTGGACTGAAGGATTTCTAGCCATGCACCCATTACTGCTTTACCTTGCCTAGAGACAGAAGAGAGTCGAGTTTTTCAAACTCCACCACTGTTTGTGGTACATTTATTGCATTCACAGAGTTCAAATGCACTGCACTTTAAAATTAATACAACTTTGTCTTGAATTAACAAAAAGATGAGGATTTGAACTTGCTACATCATCTTATCAGTACATATAATAGATCTGAAAACTTGCAGAAGCTGCTAAGTGCCTTTCTCTGTGCACTGAGAGTAGAAGCCAAGATAATAACTATAAAATTAAGCCAGGACAGGAAATACAGAGACCAGCATTCACTGGATGTGATCATTCAGGGAAAGATCAGCTGCTACCATGCCATGTTCCTGAATAACAGGGTGCTTCTACCTTTCAGTGTCCCTTCTTGTCAGATTTTCCAGTAAAATAACTTATCTCCTCATCTATGAAAGTATTTGATTCCTCTATTCCTCTATTCCTCTCCATCGTCCTGGAGCTGTGGTAGAGTGAGCAGTGATGGTGCAGTTGATGGCCATTCTTTCCTTTTCCATCCCTGCCCTGCTGCAGGGTCACCACAGCTGCCAAACAGGACAAGCTCTCCAAAGCCACCTTTGGTTACTCTGAGTTTCACAAGTAGCACTTAAGTACAACCAGAGTTTAATTTCTGGGAGCAAAATAGCTTAGATGTTAAGAAACCAAATGAATATCTAGATTATTTTCAGAACAGAAGAAAAATATTAAAGGATCTTTCAAAGACTTGCTTCCAACTGCAGTTAGATTGGACTAAGAATACATACATACATACATGAATAAAACAACACAAGCACTATAAAACTCTTCTGACATTCTTATTAACATCAAAATATCATAACTTAGAATTAAATTTATGATTGAAAATACTTTTATGAGTAGCACAATATATGTATCTAACAGGATAATCTAACAGGATTATGAGAATGACCATGTCATGGAAGGGTTAATGGCTCCAGTTATGGTAGAAATTTAAATATCATGGGGAGGCACCTCCTGACCCAGCCATCACTGAGAATTATGCAGATTCAAATGGGAGCCACACAGGCTTTGATTTCCCCCAAGGATTGATGAACAAGTACAAAATAATAGAAAGTGACAGGAAGCAGATGACTGAGGTCTAATTTAATGTCATTCTAAAAGACAATATACCTTAAATTGGCCTTAGGAAAATTATGGGTTACAAACAAGAGAAGAGAAACAGGCACTTTTTTCATTTTAGTTCACTAATTTAAAAAGTAATCCTTTGAACAAATGAACAGTGAAACAATAGTCATTTGGCAATGCGAAATTGCCAAACTTAAGTAGGCGTACTTTGTTTGCATAATTTGCAATTTAATGGAAAAGGCTGTAATCTTAAGAGGAAAACTCTATTAAACAAAATAATGAAATGATCTGAAGAATTTTATGCAAATATTAATTCGAGACTGCTATGAAGACAAAGAATTAATAGTTCTTAAATAGTAGGATAAAATGCAGTGAGGATGTGCCTGGGAAAATTTGCAAGTTTAGTAAAGGATTAGCTACACCTTCACTTATCTAGAAATAAAACATCTATTCTGTAAAGGGTTTTCTAACAATAAAGCTGGAACTTTTTGCTGTTTTTAATTAGTAAGGATCAGAAATGGCCTTCTACAAGGCAAAGTTAAACACAAGCCGTGCTCCAATCCAAATTTTCCAGATCTCAGTATATTCTGTATGTAACATGAACTTATTGCATACTACAGAAGCTATAAATATCAACATTTGGATAAATTGAAACAATTCCATTTTAATACCACAGATATTTGAGACATCTGTATAGAAGCAGCACTTCATACTTTTTTCAGAAATTAAGGTATTTATGCTGCATAATTTTTTTTCAGTTCTTTAACATCAATGAGTAGAGGTATCCCTAGTCAGGCACTTGCTCAGTAATGGTCTTCAAGTCACCACAGATTTTTTTTCTCAGCTAGTATTGAAACATGGGAAATTACTTTTGATAAACAAGCATTAAACCCAAATTTATATGGCGTCAGATTAAAAACTAAGAGATCTAGGGGGTTGGAAAGGCTCCCTGTAATACATTACTGCGTTGTCAAAAAAGATACAAAGATTTTCTCTAAAAATTGGAGGCTTCTTAATTAATTTTTAATAGGAGGGAAATAGCTTTTTTATGCACGTATAAATGCCCCCCTCTCCCAAAGAAGCAGGACAGACTCCCTGTTATGATTAAAACAGGAAAAAGAAGAGTGTATTGCGCAAGTGCTCCATCTGCAACTCGATCACATGGTGGACCTGGAGGCATCTCAACTGCCTCAGGAATCCACAGAGCAGCCAGATGCCAGCCCTGGAAAAATATGGAATGTTGCAGGATATCTGCATCCCTTCACTGGCATTCAGAGAGAAGCCATAGGACTGGTCCAGTGTTTAGGGCTGAGAAGAAGCCTGGGACATGTATGGATTTTTATTATGCTCAGTGGGGTTTTTAATTTAGGGATAAATGAAACAATACCGGTAAAAAGTGTGGGGCCCCAAAAGTTTTCTGAGAAACAACAATGTATAGCCTTATCCAGGCAGAAAATACATATTGTAAAATTCAAGGATATTGCATTCAGAGCAAGCCAAATGTGAATTTGGATTTTTAAAGTTGTATGTGGAAAGGAGCTTTTAAGTAATTTTTTCCCTTAGAGGAATCCTGCACGTGTATTAAAAACTAAGCACAGCAATACTACATTGCTGTAACATTAACAGAAGTAATTCTTTCCTAAAAATCTATGTTTTATATAAGTTGTGAACATTGTTTTCAAAAGTAAATTAAGGCTGGAATCATCTTTACTTATAGTTTTCCATAATGGATGGCAAGTTTTCTACAAAGAAAAACTTACATCATTTAGGAATAATGCCACTGGAAAAGAGTCCCTTGATTGTTATATTTCCTGACACCAGGTTGTTTTCCTGCATCTAACATCCATTGTTCAGTGACATTTGCAGTAATCTTCAAAACTAAGTTTTCGTTTATATGACATAAGAAAAATGTAATCTTAATCTAAAGAAAACACAAAGGAAGAGGGGGAGGGGAGAGAAAATATGACTAAATATAGTAATAAATGTCAGGGAAATGGTCCAGTAAATCTGAAAGAGTTAAAACTTCAACACACAGATTTTACAGACCTCCTTCACTGAATGTTTTCAGGAGACCTGATTTACTACAAACTGTCCAAGCCCTTCACCTGAGTGGTGACTACAGTCCAGGAGAACAAATCTGCCCAAGAGACTGGTGGGAACTAAGCAGCAGAAGACTTCATGGAGACCTGGATCATATGACAAAATATTTCACACTGGAGTCACCCAAGTAAAGGGAGTTGGAAACTTTTTTTTAATAGCATCATCCTAAACAGAGCATTAGGCTTGAGAATCTCCCTTACCATTTGTAGTGGAACATCATAGCTTGAATCAATAATCAGAACTTTTTATAGTGTTAAGAAATCATCTTTTTATAGACAAATCAGAGGGAAAACTGTTTACTTCTTCCATCTCAATGCTAAAGGAGAGACAAAGACGGGGAGAGCAGATATTTGTGACTAACACCACGAATAGAGAAGCAACCTATGAAAACAACTCTGTCCACAGCAAGCAGCTACAAGAATTGCCTTTCAATTTTCCCTCCTCTTCTCAGCATGACTGCTTCCATACTTAATTCCCTATCAGCTGGAATTTCAGCAAAACAGAATAACATTCCCTGTAGTGTAACTGGAGTACCATGTGTATGATACATCCACATTTGTAAGTTAAATTGAATAAAAATGTGCCACAAAATAAAACAAAACCATTTCAAAACAGAAGAAGATAATTTTTGTAAGCAAATTCAGGAGAGAACATAGGTTTGGCCAAGTTGACAAGGAATCGAGAAATAAGGAATGAAGAACAATCAAGGACAATTTTATTTTGAGCTTTTGAAGGATCTAGACCTGAAGGCTTGACCATTTTATCAAACAGATTTTTCTCAGTATTTCTACAATCAATTATATGTTTATGACATTTCATAAATATAACTTTATTGTTAATAGTTACTATATTAACAAATAGCTCATCCAGAGTTTCAAATGAGAGTCCTATTGTCTTCAGTCTTCCAGAACTCATTCATTCAAAAAATTCATATCCTCTAATATCTGCTCACATTTTAGCAGCTAAAATGACCACTAAGAATAGGGCAATGAGAAAAGAGGTTTTCATTATTTTCACATTTAATTTTAACTATTCAAGGAATAGATAACATTGTAGAAGGTAATAATTGGAAAGGTTATTAGTTATTTTAAGAACTATTGAAACCTTGTGTGTCTAGAAAAAAATTGGTGTGATCTGTAAAAATCCCAAAGTTGTTGGTATCAATGGAAAAAACCTAACCACAAAACCCTGATGTACTAACAGGAATGAAATCCTTTATCACACAGATAGGAAACACACTGGAAGATTATGCCTGGAAGTATTGAAAATCATGACTATTCAAAGAAAATACAGAATAAATGTAGTAAGGTAGCCCTGTAAGTTAATGATGAAAAACAGCATGGTCTGACCTAGAAAATAAAACTTAAACACTTAATATACTGAGGGCAATAAAACAATCTTCATTTTACTATTTTGATAATTTTCACAATAACATATTTTAATGGCAGAGAAGTCATCAGATGAATAGAAAATAGTGAATATAAATTCTGTTTAAAAAAGGACTAGAAAAATCCATGGAACTAGGAAGAACCCTATCAAGCCATGATATAGTTTGAAATAATATGGACCTTTTTCTTATGTTCTAGAAAGAACCAAAACAGCTGCAGTAAGAAATACTACCATGGTTAAACAATGAAGAGCATCTCACACTAGAGAGTTGGTTTAGTCTAGGAACAAAAAAAGGCTGAAAAGAGATATTACTGCTCTTTAAATATATATGGAGAGGAGGTAAAGAGCAAAGGGGATGCAGAACTTTTTCAGATAAATTGTATTAAAACTGCTTTTTCAGATAAATTGCATTAAAACCGGAAGGAATTGAAATTAAAGAGACATGAAAATTTTTAAAACCATTGGGAGCAGTGAGGATCAGACAGCCTTATTGTGGCAAAACAGGAAGTAGAAACCCCAATTATTTTTTAGATGGAATTTGATCTAGTAAGTATTATTGTTGTATGACATGGCTCCTGGTTGCTCTACTTTTTGAAAGTCTTAATTCAATCTGAACTTTTAATAAGGGCCTCTGGCAGATAAGTACAATAGTTATCCCAGTTTTAATTTCCTTGCAGTTACTTGGAATACTTAAAGGCATTTGCTCAATTATCAAAAAATGTTTTTGTCAGTTATCTCAGCTACCATCAACACTGACGACCTGTTTTCTTTCTCACAGACTTGGAATTCAATTTTCTGGACGTTGGGAGGTATGTGATTAAACAAAAAGCATTCAACAGACACTTGGTTGTCTATACAAAACTTATTTCCAGAAAAGTCTATGCTATTTTCAATCTTGGCAGGGCAAAACCATGTTACTGCAGGCTTAAACATATTTTTTCGTGAAATGTCCAAATTCTTTAAGACTTTAATAATTGTCTCCTTTCACAAAACCTGAAAAATTAGTCCTTGGACCACATTTTGTGTCTTTTAAAGAGTTAGTGGATATATCGGTTCTTCAGAGTATTTTCCCTTCTATGTGTTACTAAAGACTGGGTGCAGCAGCTCATTAAATACTTCTTTCCTTTTTTCTAACTGGGGATCATTTCTTCCTTTTTCACATACCATTTCTCCCTTCTACATTTTCAAAGGTGTCAAAATCAGTAGTGATCATGGATTTAAAGTAAGCTTTAGTGCAAAAACGTGCAGCTACATACATTTTAGGACACATATTCCCCCACATCATTTCTGCCAGAGCAGCTGTATTTTGGGCTAGCTGGACAAACAAGGACTGACAGAATGCTGGTAAATGACAAAATTCCCCTTTCCTTCTGGCAGGCAACACCTGGACTCTGCTAAAAGTGATCCTGGGGAGATGTCCCCTTGTCACAGCAGAGAAAAGGTGTACACCCGACCATTCTGCTCTAGGAAAAAGTGAACATTTGGGTCTCCAACAGGGCAAAGCAAGCTGAAGTTCAGTCCTTCTTCTGAAGTGCTTTGGTGATCACATCAGGCTGTGCTAAGAACAGTTTGTTTCTGCACAAGGGAATAGTTGGGAAATTTGACTAAGAGGCCAACTCAGGCTTGCAGTTAATTTATAAAATCATGGGTATATAATGCCCATGCATTCTGCTAGGAACTTTACTTTTACTTTGAACAACTGCTATCTTTAAGACCACAGAATATAAATTGGGAAAGCATCCCACTTACCTGTAAATTATGTGAAATACTTCTATGCATACAAGATGCTCGAGTATGACAACTTGATAGACAGCATGGAACTCAGATGACTCAGCTGAATGAAGCAGCTGAGATGGTTCAGGGAAAAAATCACCATATTGGCAACTTGGTTTCTTTGCTACAATGGAAGAAAAAGATTTTCTTAAGAGGTGTCTGTATGTGTGTGTAAAGAAGAGAATCTGCAGAGAAGATCAGGCTAAAAAAGAAATGCAGGTTGGTGACTACACCCAAATGGTGACAGGGTATATAGATGTTTATCTTTAGCTCTGGACAAAAGACTGCAGTTATAAATCAGATCTGAGCACCACAGGGCTGCAGCACTCAGGGATAAGACAACAGAAATCTCTCGTGTTCTGGATTCTCTTAAGAAAAGACTTGTGTCAGTCAGAACAAGCTGTCAGTCCAGCGCTTCACTAATTTCAGTTGCACCAAGTAAAGTGATTGCTCTGCTGCTTAGCGAAGAGGTTGTGAAAAAAATTATTCAGCAAGACAAGGGGAAAGATGGATTAAGTCTTGTTTACTAGAGAAGAAAGTTTAGAAGCAATTTATTTTAATGTCCTTGAAAACTGCAATTCACCATAAATTGAGAAGACAGTTCGGATCTACATCCCTGATATATTCAAAATAAAACTGACTTCATTTAATTTTTAAATGGCAATCTTTAGGTCATTAATACTGAATTTAAGTAATTAATCAAGAAAAAAATAAACACAGCAGATTGTTAAAAAAGAAAGAGAATATAAACAAGTTTAAAAGCTCTGGGAAAATGGTGAAGTTTTAAAGTATATAACAATAGGCTTTTAAATTTCAATAAAATTACAGTGTAAGATACAGGATACTACATTTGTGTGACATATAATAAATCTAGTGCATGCACAATAAACAGGCCTGATCTTTTTGGATCTTTTAGGCGATACTGAAATAAATATTTTTAAAAGTGTATGGAAATAAAACCATAACACGTAAAAAGTATCTTTGAGAAATGCTCAGCATCACAATATTTCATTTTTACAGACTTAAGGCCCTCATGTTAAACCCACTTAGGTAAAGTTTATGCAATGTGAAGAACCCATGCTGAGTATTTCAGGACTTAACTATTTAAAATAAGACAAACCAGTCTTAGAAAGTCTGAGAGAAATCAAATTAAAAAGTGAAAAATAAAGCAAATACAACTCCCATTTTCATCTTTTTGGGTATCTTTTCCTTACATCCAGCTTTTAAACCAGTAAATAATTACCTTTGAGAGGGTCTAACAATTAAAGAATAACATTGATTAATTAGGAAAGAATGTGAGGAATACTAATCAATCCTAAAGACAGTTTTTCTTCTCCCACCTCAATCCTTTTCGTCTCCCCCAAACAATGAGTTTTCTATACTGTTCAGATTCCTTTAAAAAACATTCATATTCTTGTCCATTCACACAAAACTCTCTTGGTGAGCATTGTTTTGGGAGGAGTGGGTGGTAGGCAGGGGGCACAGGATGTTGAGAGAACAGATAGGATGTCAGGTGAAGATGGAATGCTGTGCCCTCTCTAACCAGCTGAAGACTCTGCATGATTGTTTTCTTACAAATAATACCTGTGGGTGTTGAAACAGTTCAGGGAATCTATCAAACATACCCTTTCACTCTGCTGTTGTAACTCCATAAAATTTATTCTCATTTCAAAAGAATCTTGGCAATAATACCTGTAGGTGGTTGAGTAATTTAGAGGAAAACTGTCAAATCTACTTCCACTGACTTTAGCAATAGAATTCCGTAATTACTTTCAAAGTTGCTAAATGCAACGATTTATTTTCAGAATAGTCAGAAAGTTCTAAACTGAGCTTCTATTTTTTTTTGTTTTAACAACTTCTAACAGGCTTAGTGGAAGAACTAAGTCAAAGAGTAGATCTAGTAATTGTGCCACATTTTGTTTAACTCTCAGTAAGGAAAAAAGTCAGTGCTGCATGTAGATAACAGTCAAGACACTACTGAAAGTGTAGCCCCATCTTCACGTGGGTAGACAAGCCACATTCAGCTGTCTTCTTACAGAACTCGAGGAGGAAACATCTGAAACTAATCTTGATTCAACCCTGTCTGTGCAGCACTATGCGGGTTATTTATGAATTATTTATGAACAATATAGCTGAAGACATCTTTCTCCTGCTTAACAGATATACTTCATATTTCTTAGTCAGAATAACAGAATAAAACTGAAAGTTCAGAAATTTATTGTGAGCTTAATGATAATAGCAGAATTTCTTAGTGCTCCCAGACATGGGCAAACACTCAGTTTGCTCTGTTTAACAACCTACCCTTTGTCAACTGAAGTGATTGAGGATACATTTATTCACTTTCAGTCCAGGGCAAATGTGATGTAATTTGACCTTGCACAATTCCCAAGGAAGGATAAGTAGTCTGGGATTAACTGAAATAATTTCTGTGCACATAAAGACAGATAAAGTACAGGAACAGAATCATCTGACACATTGTTAGAACCTGGTGATCGGAATTGTTTTCTATGCCACCAAAGTCAAAGATATTAAGTCCTAGCTAAGTGTTAAGACTTCCCAGTCTGTGAATTCTAAATGCAAAAAAAAAAAAAAAAAAAAAAAAAAAAAAAAAAAAAAAAAAAAAAAGTGAAATTCATGGTTCAGTGCAGAGACACATTACTTGCACAGGTGTTTTGTGGCAATCCAATGACAAGGCTGATAATAAAATGGAAAGCAACAAATTCTTTTTCCTTTTCCCTTCCTGTCATCACCAAAGATTCCGTGTCCTATTTGGATTCACCTGATTATGCAGGAGGCACCTCAGCACATAACATATTCAAAAGGTGAACAGGTTTGTGGCCAGTGAGGCTTAATCAAAAATGAGTGGCAAATGCAGTGGACAAAGATGTTGGACCCTGCTATAATTAAAACTTCATTAGTCCCAAATGGTCACTTAATTTCTAATTTGCAGAAGAATATCATCCCCCATCTGTGGTCTTTTGACTAATATGTAATTTTTTAGCATGAACCATATGTCTCTAGCAGACAGTCATGTTCAAAAAGGAGAAAGAAAACATAATGCGAGTTCATGATGAAAAACATTACAGAAATTACATTCTTAAAGTATTCGTTTAACTCCTCAGCCGAAGTTCAGAGAGATTTCCACCACTTAATCTCTTCTATTTATTGTCTGTGCAGAAGAATTTAACAATTAAATGCTGATGATAAAGTACAGGACAGTGTTAGCAGACTGCCTCATCAGGAACATGACACACGAGTAGCCACCGTAGTTACAAAAAGGCTCTGCTACTCAAAAGACAATTTGTTTATAAATTACACACCAAAGTAGAAGGAAAACCAGAGGCAGTAACATTCTTGCTGTTCATAAAAAGGAAAAGATTTAATCAGTCAGTCTCTTAAGAAACATGCTATATCTGTGCAACTAGCACATTACAATTTTCTATACAAAGATGTTTTTAATTACCCAGTCTTCAGTAATCTCAACCACTTCTTCTTTTTATTGAAATAAAGCACTGTAAGATTACTGAACTAGATAAGCCCATACTTCATGTTTCTAGACAGAACTGTCGGTTCTGCATCTTTTGAAAATACATTTCAGAAGAATTTAGGATTTCCAATAATTTCCCTGGGAAACAAAACTCTTTCTAGATCTCAATTAAGTTTTATTTATTTTGAATGCAACATGGAGCTGCATACATTCTGTCAATCAGGTGCCATGCATATTAAAAGGATAAAAGCCCCTCTATTTAACATATCAAAATAATTTTCTTACAAGATAAATAGCTCAGAGACAATTCCCCTGCAATGTATGTTTATGAAAAGCCAGCGGGAGCCATTTATGGTCTCATAATACATAAATCAACTGCAAGAACCCTTGGTCAGAATGTGGAACATCACAACATTAACTGCCTGTGACTACCAAGCTTCCCTCCTCCTCCTTACAGGTGTCAAATCATTACAATGCTATGATTTTTGTTGGTAGCTCGTAACAACCTAATCTATTTAGGTGATAATTGTTTCCCAGATGCATTTAAATCTTAGGTTGGGACAGGGCTAGGGATCGTGTCCTTACAGATTAACAAATGCAAAAGCATAAAAATGCCACAAACTCTTTCTTTTCCTGACCTAAACAATTTTGTGACAAGGCAAATGAACTATTCCATATAGACAGACACACATGCCACTAAGTGATGGAAACAAACAGGGCTTGGAAACATCAGTGTTTATTTTTTTCACTGGAGCTTTTGCTTTCAGAATAATTACCTATGCACAAACTCTAGATGGCAACATTGCACTTACTGTATTACTAAAACAAAATGTCACACTGAGTCCCTACATATCCTCTTTATCAACATTTTATGTGCCACAGATCTATAGCCTCTTATTATAAGTGTAATGAAGCAGAAGTTATTGAAGCATTTTATTGATTGCTCAGATCACAAGTTTACTGTCATACTGAATTGGCACCTTACTTGCTGAAGCAAACTGCTGACACCTTTTTAAAAAAGTGACAACTACATCTATTTCATGACCAGAAATCCATTTTCATCTCTATCAAGACAAGAATGCAATTTTCACTTCATTTAACTGATGTTAGGCCTGCTCAAGGCATGACACTTAGAAAAAGACACAAGTTTAAGGTTCTTAAAATACTTCTGGTAACTAGAATGCAGCTCAGCTGTGGGAAAAATTTCAAGCCTCACTCAAATCTATAAACAGTACAACATTCTAAGAATCACTAGCTGAACTACAAGCAGGGCAGTTTGCTATTTCAATTTCAAAATTACCAAAACACTATTTTTATATTATTTTAACATAATAAGGTGAAGTACTACAGTTTTCATGTGGCATCTTGCTCCACACAAAGTTCACTTTAACAAGGGATTATTTCTTGAGTGGCCTCTACATAGGTCAAACAGACCAAAAAAATCTATTTTTCTGTGACCTATAAAGAAGGAATAAAAATACTTAACACCTCTTCAACAGTGTGAGTCAATGTCATATGAAATTAGAAAATCAGAATCTACAAGGAAAAGGAAACAAATAATTTAAGTCTACCAAAAAGGGTGGGGGAATGTTACTGAGCAGAGGCTGTGATACTCAAGTTATTTTAAGAATATGTACTTTCATAATGCATTAAAAAACAAATACAATATAGGGTTGAATTGGAAATTGGAAGTTAAGAATTTTGATTTTCTTTTTCCTTCAAATAATATCAAATAATTATTATGCTGAGTTTACCACATTAGAATCTAATTGTCTGAAAACAATTATAAACAGGTTAAGTGTCATTTGGCATAAATTTCTGATAACTCTGCGAACAAGAATGGATGTAGAAATTATAGAAAAAACATACAGTTTAAAACTACTTTATAAAAGTGTATCTTTTTCAGTTTCTGCCAGGCAAAACTCCTGAGAAATTTTTATACCTATAAGCTGTTTATATTTTATCTGTATGAGAGAAAAAAAACCCAAATAACTCATTAAAATTCTTACTGAACAATATAATTACTGTGTCTGTGAAAATCAACTGAACAGTAATGGTAGATATGTTTCTTATAAAGTACAAAAGAGAAAAGTTATGGAACAAAGCTTTTGTTTGTGTCTCACAGAGATTTTCAACCTTGAGCACTTGAGTCAGCAGTTTCAAGAGAACTCAAGAAAATAGAAGAAATATAGACTTTCTTTTTTCCTTTGTTCTGGTATTGGCATTATTTCAATTTATGAAAATCAGTAATATTTTTATGGATCTGCATAGCAAAATGAGGAAAATCTAATTAATTACATTGTTCATGGATATAGTTTAGGAAAAATGTGGGATATTCAGTTTGAAACAGTGCATTTCAGCTTGTTTTCCCATAGCCAAAATGGCGAATAATACAATAAGTCAATAATTTTATTCTCTTTTGTTTTCTTGTGGGTATTTTGCATACTAGGTCCATTACTTTAATGTAATGTAATTTGCTGTGGTTCAAATGATTAATTACTATTACTTTAAGTTCTGCTAGATCAAGCTAATGAACATTCAGCACAGTTTCCTGTCACTTCTCATCCCAGCTCAGTCCCCTCATCCCCACATCTAACACCCTTCCAGGAAAAATAAAAGTACACAGAATGAAACCTCAGCACCAGCTAGGGTTTTTATCTACCACATTCAAATTTTGCTAAATACTTGTAAGTAACTCACGCTCAAAAAAATGAAAATACACTGAAAGAAACTTGTGATTCTCAAATACTTCTACACCTACATTTTCCATAATAAATTTTAACTGCGGCGAGGAGATATCCTTCTATTTACCCGTTCACGCGGCAATTTATATAATTTAGCACAGGACAGACCAACAGCGTAATTCCAAATGAAGGAAATGTTTAAAAACCATTAATATCATTTTAAAAGGTATTTGAGCCTTCTCTTTTGGCCTCTGTTTGGCTGAGCTAGGCCTGTGAATGACAGCTTCCCTGCTTGAAGCACACAGAAAGCACAGCCTCCCTCATTCACTGTCAGTACTATGGCCTTTTCACACGTTCCCTCCACAGCAGTGTTTGTCCCCAAACACTGGGACCCAGCACAATGGCATTCCTGCTCCAACACCCCCACCAACAGCACCACTACCGAGGGAGAATGCTAATGAGGTGGACATCCCCCATCTCGGAAAGTGTTAACTACATCCCGAGCCATCAGAGATGCTGCTATTGCCATTGTTACATACTGCAGCTCACTCCGCAGAGCTTGCATTTGGGCAAGGCTTTTTTGGGTTTTTTTATAAAACCATTTTTAATAGAAATGACAGTGGCTTGACAAAAAGATTAAAATAAAAAATCTTCCATGTGTTCACCCAAGTGTGTGCATTATGCATAAAATTAATTGATTTTAGCCTTCAGATTTATTTGGGGATCCCAGAAATTCCAACGGATACCTTGCTATGTTTAAAATAGCAAGGCAAAAGGCTGAGCTCTGAAATACTTATATTAGAATAATTCTAACAGAACTGTTGTTTACATCTTTCTTTCTTTTTTTCTTTCTTTCTTTCTTTCTTTCTTTCTTTCTTTCTTTCTTTCTTTCTTTCTTTCTTTCTTTCTTTCTTTCTCTCTTTCTCTCTTTTTCTTTCTTTCTTTCTCTCTCTCTCTCTCTCTCTCTCTCTTTATTTCTTTTTCTTTTTGTATTAGAAAACTGCATTTTACACTGCCAGAATCCACAGCGTTAATATGTCAACATAAGCTTTGCTGAGATTTTAGGAGAACTTATAGCTCATTATATTCATATGCAATTGCAATTAGAAAGTATTTCAAGCAAAAAGACAGAAGGTTTTTGGAGTATAGTGTTTATAACTATTTTTCTACTTTCTCATTGATTGAAAGGAAAAGTAAAATCAGTTCCCAAAGGTCAAGTATTCCCTCAGTTTTAGCTGGTTCACTTCACCTATATTAATTTCAAGGAATACTTTGAAGAATACTGCCTATCCTCTCTGAAAGGTGACAAACACTGCAGCAAAGGGACAGGAACTCCTCACTGTGCCCTTCTCTGGGGCAAGAAGCAAGAGGGTGATTATAAAGAGAGCACTGTGCACCCAGTGCCCTGTGTGGAACCAGGAGCAGTTCCACAGTATTGTTTTAATTTAATACATGCATTTCAAACTGAAGTCCAGATGGATTTAACAAAGGTCCATGTACTAACACATTATTATAGAATTTTGTGTGTTAGCATACTTTTAGTTGTGTGTGCTACTTGATTTCAGTGGACAGACTAAAATGCCTTAGCAGAGTAACAGTGAATCTAATATTCAATTTTTTTAATTCATTTCCCCTTAGATTTCCATGAAAAGACTAAGTAAATACAATTAATTCAGATGTTAACATAGCACAGAGACAAATGGAAATCAAGCAAATCTCTGAAATGTTGTCAAGCAATGGCTGGATGTTATACTGGTGTGAATGCTGTGTGCAGGGAGCACAGCACTGCAGTGTCAGGCCTCAACAGGACAAAGTGAGAGTATTTTCCTTGAATATCTCAGTTTGTTATTAATGTGCCTCTAGCCTTGTATCTGTATCACATCACAATGTGCTCATTACAAAACAGACTCGGCTCAGTTATCTAGACAAGAAGGAGGCATAGACAAAATAGGGTAAGAACACAGAAAGAATTGTTATACCCACAGCATAAAATAACCCTCAGTTACTATAATGACTTCATTTATGCTCAGTACTAACACAACTTCGGTTAGAAAATGGCTGGAAAAATTAACAGAGACACTTTACACTGAGTTATACATCATATCTTATCTTTAAAGTAATATAACTCAAAATAACACAAGCTTTTGGCACATTAACTGTACAAAACATTTAACATCCTTGTGCTGTAAAATTTTCATTTCAACACTTAATCCGGTTTAAAATGTTTATTAAAATATTTTAATCGTAAGTTTTTTATAGACTGTCATAGCTGTACTGACCTTTATCCTTGGAATCTGGACTCCCAAAAGTTACAAATATCCAAGCTGGTTATATGAGCATATGTCTATTGCAAGGCTTTCATTATAAAGAATCATTTGTCTTCAGCAGAGATTTCATATCTACCAAAGTTGATATATTTTTCTTGTCATTTACAATTTCTTACTGAACACTGATGGATAATCACCAGAGGAATGATTAGCACGAGCTAATTTACTGAAATGTCTTTATATGTTTCTCACAGAACAGAGCAACAAATCGTCAATAAATGACTTTCATGTGAATTTCTATTTTGAAACTCCATTGTCTGTTTTGTTCTACTAATTGCCATTATACTTGCTAAATACTTGTATGCATTATATGGTTTTGTATTTATTTAGGAGTTAATATTATATTTTAAGGCACTGGAAAGTAATAGGTTTCATTTCTGTGGCTTTTGTGACAGGCAACATTGTCTTAAAAGTGCAGAATTATCAACAAAATGTGTAAAGATATTTCCCACTTTTTAATATATCCCTATACTGCCTCAGAACCATTATGAAACAAGCTTTTTTTCTTTTCTACTTGTTTCTATTTCGCATGCTCTTTCATTTTTGGTTTTGTTTTGTTTTGATTTCTTCTTGCTGACCACTATTAGCTCTAGACAGGAACAGTCTCTCCAAAGTCAATTCTCATTTCTCTTTATGGATCTGACAGCAGGAGGTGCTGTATAAACAGTGTGAGTGACACTTTGCCTGCTCCTCTCCTCCCCCTTCCTCCCCAGCCTGGGAGTTGCTCTCTCTGCTGCACTCATTCTTAACTCTGGGCTGGCAGCAGTTTGAAATCTCAGCTTCCTCACCGCCTGTTTAATTTCTACATTCTACTTTGCCTTCAAAACCTGTATATCACCTATTTTCATAAAGTATTCACCTAATCCTTAAAAATGTGTACATTCCTAAACATATAAATGAATTTTTGTTGCTATGCTTAGCAAGATCAGTGTTTTCTGATGTTTCCTAAAATTCGAATAATACAAAATATCACCTTATTGCTCCCAAACTGTCGGGCAGCATATTGAGTATCTGTTTTCCACCACTTTTTCAAATTAACAATGCATGTCTGGTATATTTGCTTGATGGCACATGCATAAAAATTAAAATATTGATGCTTTAAAACATGATACATCCATTTAGTTTTTCATAGAGCCACACCAACCACACTTAGAATTGTTTGGTTTATTTATTTATTTATTTTAAAGACGTTTAACATTATTTAAGTTATTTCTGTGGGCAGATCTATGAGACTATTAAAAGCTGCCAGTGCAGCAGAGCAGTGAGAACTGATTGCTTTAGAGAATTTCCACACAAGGAACACCCCAGCTCGGCACAGTAAGCAGCAAGGAGCGATGCGACACATGACATCCCACACCAAAAGAGACACAATTAACTCCTTTTCTGTGGGCTTTGCAATTACAGGAGAAGCGTTTCGTTTTCCTAACAGGCACTGCAGCTTCTCCAACATGTGTCACACTTCTTTATGAGGCAGTGCCAGTCGTTGGTTTTACGCAATTAGTACATTTGAAAACAAAAACAGAAAAGCAGACTTTGAAAGAGTGGGGCAACTCACCTGCTTGCAACACTTTGCAGACTTTAATCGTTGGTGCAGGGCCAATAGAACTCCTGGGATGTAAATCTTTGCTCCTGAGAGGCTGAAACCTTCTCTCTTAAAGACCCAAACAGGTCCACACAAAGGTGTGATGAAATTTTGCAGGCATCTGTCAAGCAGAGAAGCTATGCAATGAAAAGAAGAAAAAGGGAAAAAAAAAAAACCCAACCAAACAACCAAAAGAAAATGCATTATTTTGACCCAACTGAAATATACAGCATCTAACACAGCCTCAGCATCAGAACTAACTCTTAATATCTATTATTTATATCTGACCTGGGTTAAGTCTTGGAAAAGCAACTCCTGCATTTCTAGTGGCCACCATGAAGGACGTATTTATACCGAGACACCCCCATGAAAGACTGATGAGCGTGGTGAGCACACCTGAGTAGTTCTGAAGTGTGCCTAACTAGCTGCACGGCGTGTCATGGTGTGCACTGATTGCCTTATCTTCTCATTTATCACAGATGAGTTGGAACCAACCTTGCTGAAACCCACTCACATTGTCCTGATCAAATTGCAAGATCCATGGTGTTTCTGTGCAGAGTTTCCTGTCGAGGAGCTGACACACACCCACGGGATTATAAATTTATAAAATAGAACCAACGCTCTCATCAGCTGTTTTAGTATAACCTTCTCGTTGCCACCACCTAAAAACCAACTTCTAACAAATAAAACTGCTCAGCGTAGCTGGTTAATAACGAGAAAGGTTAAATGAAAAGATAAATAAAATTGATTCAAGGCAATGCTCTCAACAAGATCTTTTCCTTGCTGTTCTTAGATTTCAAATCACTGCAAAGGTTGAAAGCATTCTCTCAAAGGGATCTAATACCAATATGTGAGATAAATAAGGAATGACTATTTTGGCTTCAGATATGACTAAGGTGCATGTGGTTTGTAGATATTTTTGTGTAACATATGTGGGACTTTCTTATACAACAAAATAAAATAACAGTAAGTAACATTTCACACTTTTAAGGGATAGTATACTAGTAATATACAATAAATACAATAAAATAAAATAAAATATACAATAAATACAGTAAAATACTAGTAATATACAATAAAATAAATTTTAGAATCTCTATAAAGCACATTTCCAAACAACACAAACAAAATTATATATATAATTTTCCCATCCAGTCAGTCTATGCTGATAAAGATTCACATTATCTGTGTAGGTACAAATGGTGGATTTCCTAGGTACATAAATACTAGGACTGCAGAGACACAAAGAACTTCAGGTTTTATCAGAGAAAATACCAGAGCCAGGTATTTCTTTATTATTCTTTATATTTCCTTATTATTCTTTATATTTCTTTATTTTATTAGAATAGGAAGCATACATTCCACTTGGATGTGGCAAATATTAAGCCTCAATAGCTGTTCAGCCAGCTGTGAGAACAGAGTCTGAACTAAGACCTAAGTCAAGAAACTTTCACATGCAAGTTCTTTAATAACTGGAGACTTTTGGACAGAGAAAGAAGCACCTCATTTAGTTAAATCAATTGTCAAGGATAAAGAAATAGGTAATCATGCAACAGACTGTGCTTTGCCTCTGCTAAAGTCAATGTATTTTATGTATTTTATGAATGATTTAAGCAAATGGTTAAGTTAAATTGTGTTTATTTTTGTGACAGACATTACTGTTTTAAAAATGACAATTAAGTCCAGGTCTTCTGACTTCCACAATTTCATTATAAAATTTTATCATCTAGTCAGCAATTTTATGTATTCTCACACAAATGCTCCTGAGAGCTTCCATACTGTACACTTCTCTTTTATCTAAAGGGAGGCCAGACTTCACAAAATAAGGATTCACTGAACAAGTTAATATGCATATTAACCTACTCTAATGATTATCCTAAAGAGTAATACTGCAAGACTTTTTGAAAATATGTCTTCAAACAAAGACCCCAAAGCAGAACACATACCACAGACCATTAAACATTTGCTTTTAAAACTTGATTTCTCAGCATATGGCCATGCAATTGAACATGAGAAAAAATTACCTCAAGTTGATAATAAGTAAAATAATAGTTTTCCAGACTATTCTAATAATGCACTTACTTCCTATCTTGGGAGTCAGACACCAAATTAAGAAGATTAGGTGACATAATGAATGAGATTTGACCAGGAACACTGCTAGGGGTGGATTTACTTCAGTGAGCAACGTCAGAATTAAATCTGTGTTTCATGTTATGTGATATTATGTGATGAGGAGTGGTTATAGTCTTAGTTAGTTCTAACAAAATAAAAGGATGAAATTCTGATCTCAATGAAGTTTCTTGAAGGTTTACAAATAATTGAAGTGTATATGGTTTTTATTGAGTGCTTTTAAACTTATTTACCATAGGAAAATCACTACAGAAGTGAAGATCAAGACAAGCACTGCTGATTTTGTGAGTGTATAAGTAAGCTGAAGCCTAGCTGTGAGAAAATGTTTGTATACTGGCCCTGAATGTTACATTTGAAACATTGATTATAATACTTAAAATAATTTAGTTATTTTACTACAAATAATTATAACATCAGGGTAATGCAGCAGTGCTGATCCACCTTCTCTGCAGGCAGTGACCTTCAGGACCAGGGAGGGATATTTCCAAGATCTGCTGGGGTAGCTTGGAATTTAAAGACTTGAAGTGTCACCTCTTTCAGACACACCTAACACCCAAATCACCCAGCAACACTGAGTATCAGACCCTACTAATTTTCTACAAGCAATAATCATTTCCATGGACATCAGCTGATTTGATCCATAATGGTATTCACTTCATCTGACACTCAACCTTATCGTTTCCAGATTTATAGTCTCAAAGAGCTTGTATTCTTTCTTCTTTTTTTCACCATTCTTTTGACCTCCTTTTTAAAATTCGATATATCAATGGTATTAAGTTATTCAGTGCGGAGGTGTTACAGCCAGAGGTTGTCGCCCTGGAGGCCCAAAGCCCCTCAGCCAGTGTGGCACAAATCCCCGAAGGCGACGATGCCAACTCCTGAGACTCCGAAGAGGAGGAAGTCCGAGCTGCTGCCCTCCTCCACCTGAAGGTTTTGCATTTGTTTATTGGTTAAAAGTTCTGTTACCCCGCTTTGTTCCCTCCCCTGTTGCCGGCCCGACCCAGAATGTTCTTTCCCCCCTCCCCGCTACCTCATTAGTTGTTGGTTCTCCCGCCCCGCTCGCACCTGATTTGCTTCCCCGCTTGTCCCTCATAGGTGTACCGGAGCCCGCTGGCTGCTGCTACATATTTGTACCGGGGCGCCCGTGCTATCACGCCCATGGATACCCCGTACCCCCCTATAAAATCCCATGTTTCCTTTATTCTTGGCCCTTAGTGCCTCGTTGCTGCTGGTGGCTTGCTGTCCTGTGTGCCTCGAGGTCTCTAGTGTTTCGTGCCTAAGCGACTTGGGAGTTCCCCGATATTCACGCTGTGTCTTCTCCCTGTTAAAAAAGGATCTTGGGGGCTTCCGACTCCTTCGACTTGGTTACTTCTGCTGTCCCTCACCCCTCCGCCCCGAGGAGCGCCCCTCAGCACAAGGTCAGACACCCCTCGGCCCCGAGGAGCACCCCTCAGCACAAATATTCCGTAACTTCATTCTGTGTGGTGATTCCAGAAGATAACTTCAGTTCTCTGGATAAAAAAATACACAGCTGCTCAAAAATTCTTCCTAGTTTAGGAACATTGATGTTGCTCTTATTTGGAACTGATGCAGGTATGAAAAAATAGTTTCCAGTGAACAGCCACTTCATTCCAGACTTCCATGCATTTTGGTGACTTAGCTAAAACAGAGAAGGTATTAGTCTGAACTAACACCTGTTAAAAACTGAAGGACTATTAGTAAAGACTCCACAAAATACCTCCTGACCCCACAAAATATCTCCCAACTCCACAGGACTGCTTTGATGCTGTGTCCTTACACAAAGCATTGTCTATGAAGCAAGGTAAAAAAAAATATATAGGTAAGGTTACCCAAAGAGATGCAAATTTATTGTGAAGGATTGCACAGTCCATTCACCATTACAGCTGATCAAATATTACAGACACTGATGAGGCAGGACTGGGAAGGTCAATAAACAGTGTATTGACAACAGCAAAAAAAAGTAAAAGCTAACTGGAATAAAGTGCATGGCTTAACTTCTAGGAAAAGCTCAGAGTGATATATGTCTTTTGGGAAGTTAGAGAGCAAAGGAAGGTAGTCTTAAGTTATGGAAAATACTTTAAATTACAGACAAAATCCCTTTATAATTTTTCTGCAGCATTAAAAATACTGCATTAGAACCCAACTGCATTTTTTTTCTTTTTTAATGTATAATTTTTCCCATTGCAGCAGTCTTATCTGCTAGAGACTCAACCATGGATAAAAGGAAAGTACCCAAGGATCTTTTCTCTTCAGCTAAGCTGAACAGTGTAAATACACCTTTATTGGTTTTATTCTCCCCTTTATTGATTTTTTTTACTTCAAATCACATGACAAACATCGAATTTCCTTGAAGAAAATAATTGTTTTACAGTGTAATTTTACACTCCTCTGAAGAAAAGAAATGTGAAATTTTCCCTAAAACAAAACCCAGAGGTATTAAATTGATGGTGGAAATGGCATGATGACACTGTGGCAAATGGAATAGAAAAATCTTAATTTTTTTCTTTGTCTTGTCTTTAAACTTGCTGAAAATTATGAGTCCAATGTTGATCAAATTGAGTGACAGAAAGCATGAAATCCGAAGCCCAGTAGGGTATCCACAAAAAGTAAGCAGAATGTTTGTAAAGGAATGGGAAAATCACCTTCTGGCAATTTGCAATCATAAGTGGGCTGCAAAAAACTAAAAAACAAATCCCCCAAAATTCAGTCTGTTAACTTTCTTCTTATTTAAAGCCTTGGCATTATTGGAGCACAGACATCACTGTCATGCTGAATTCTTTTCTCCATCAATTTCTCTTAGCAAATAAAGTACCAAGTGGTAAAAGTTTTGTGGGTTTTTTTAAGTAAATGACAGCATCAGAACAACAAGAAACAAATCCTCAGCATTTTTTCCATTGGGGGAAACAAAGATCTTTCAATGTGACCAAAATATTAGAAACTCTTTTTCTAATAAAAGGCCTTCCCTGGAGGTACTTTCAATATGCCCTGTACACTACATATAAATATAGAGAGGAGATGATAGAGATAAAGATGAGATGAGCTGGAGAAAGAGATAGAGATAGAGATGATAGAGATAGATAGAAATGAGAGAGAGATAAATGATAGAGATAGAGATAGATAGAGAGATAGAGATAGAGATAGATTAGGTATAAATATAGATGATAGAGATCTAGAGATAGATATAGATTAGATATATAGATATAGATATACATAGATATAGATTATATAGATACAGATAAATAGATATAGATGATATAGATAGATATATGTTTATATCACTGAGGGCATGAGGTTGTGTTAGCACCCATGGTGCTTCACGTTTCTAATTTTCAGCAAACATGATGCAGCTCTTTGCTTAGGGCAACTGGCACATGCTGTCCAAAATTATGATTTGTACAGGGAAACTGAATGATGGAGAGCATGCATTTTCCTCTGTTGCTTAAATTATGTCAGGGTGTTTTTACTCAAACAAAAACTAATCTAACAGCTGCTGTGTACTTTTGTTTACATGCTATATGTCAAATCCTATTGTCCCCAAGGTACTTATGAGAGATGCTTTAGCAGTCATTTTCTTAAATACTGATGCCTATCCGAATTTGGATTTTTCCACCATTGAACAGAATGACAAGTACACGATTGCTGTACTTAAAGCAATCTTTCACAGCTGCTTCGCTTTCCCAGTGATCCCATTAAACTGACGGCACATGCCTGTGGGGTCTACAGTGCTACAATACTGCTGAACAAGATGTTGATTGTACACTACAAATTCCTACAACACAACTTGGCTTTTTTGAGGGAACCGATCCTCCAGTCATCCTTCCACTTGTTTTTAACCTGAGCAAAATCTAATTTAAAACCTTCTCCTTCGCCGTGGCCTTTACGGAACACCTGGTTGTGTTAATTGTTTAGAAGTGCAAACTCTAACCCTCGGTGGTTAGTAGGCATGAAAACCTATGAAGTCTCCACAGTTCCTAAAATGAGCATGAGTCATGTCTTTCCTGAACTGAACGAAGTAGCTGTGCATTAAATATGCTGGCACATCTTCTGCTTGAGCAAGTGGACCGAAATGGTGTGAATTGTTAATGCCTTGCTGCTTTGGTTCACGGCTTGTGATTGATCATTTGTAACTATATCTACTCCTTGTTCCATGAAATCAAGTATGGAGTAATGGGTTCATCAGATTTTTGGGTTAAATTGAGAGTGAAGAGGTACTGTGTGTGGAAATAAGAGTTGCCATGTTCGGGGCTGGCCTTGTAACAGCATGGAATCTAAAGGCGATATTCAAAACCACTTCACTCATCATACGCTTACTGATTCTGAATAGGGTCCATTTGCAGGGGACATTTGGTAGTTTTCCAATACACTTTATGCCTCTTTCTTCACTTCTGCCACCCTGCACATCTTTTTTTTTTTTTTTTTTTTAACTGGAATAGTTTATAACAGGTCAGCGTAGAAAATTAATAGATTTAAGTAACTTGCTCTGTAAAAGTTAAAATAACCTTGGACTGAAATGACTGTCCTGCTAAATAATAATACTACTATAATAATACTAAGTATTAAGTCATTTGCAAGACTCAGACTATAAAAAACTCAGCAAAGTTTTACTCAGTAGGGAGAATTACAATCTCACGTTTCGTAGAAACTTATTTTTCCAGGCAGAAAAAGAGAGCTACACAGCCTTAATTTTACTCCTCAATCCTTTCACGTGCAGGAATGACACACACATTTCCAGACATTGCAACACAGCTTGTGACTTTGCAAACAGCAGTATGTGGGACCACAGCAAATCCGAGCCAACAGCAACCAGAAGTGACAACTTGTGATGGCCTGCAGGAGAGAAATCACATACAGCATCTCCTCAGAACAAGAAAGGTAATGGATGTCAAACTTGCTGCGATGCTCACACTGCTCTGTTTGTGCCACAGAAACCTCCCTGGACTCATTGTGCTGCCTCAGCTCCTCTCAGTGAATTCCACCAATTTAGAATAAAATACACCGGCGTGTTTCCCTGTTTTAAAATTATCTATAGAAGTGATTTAATTCCATGTGAATGTTCAGCTTGGAATGGATGAATCACTCTGGTCACATGAAACTCACAGCTAGGCTTTCCATCTGCTCTTGTGTTGAAATTCAGGGACACTACTGAAATCTGGACAAATTTAAGACCCAAAGAGAAATACAGACTAATAGCTGGCTACTTTTGGTCCTCATTTAGGTGCAAAGATAGAGATGAAAGGAAATTAAATGAAAGAGAAGTGGAAAGGAGTGCACTGTGATACATCTGTGTATATTTGTGATTATTGTAACCTTGTTAAGACAGAGAGATACAGCAGTTCAGTTCCATTTCATACAATCTAGGGCATACAGGATTTGTAATCTCTCATCTTTGCTTAATATTTACCCTGATGAATGTAGGCATAGCACAAGTCTACAGCAATCTAGTCCATGCACAAGTTTTGTCATGAAGAGGTTTGGGGAGGCTTCAATCCATGAAATACTGGGAAAACAGAGGAAGCCATCACAAATGAAGAAGCTGCCCTTTTCAAAACTCATTTTGAAAACTTCCCAACTTTTCCCCTCTTTTCTCTTTCTGCCTTTATGTTAGCACTAGAGAAACCTTGCTGAGGTCAAGTTTTTTTTAACTGTTTGGATTCACAATGACTTTGTTGTCTTGTAATTGTTGGGAAGGTTTCGCATTCTTATGCAAGGAGCTGTGCCACAACTGGAAGATGTTTATCAAGCCTTTAAAGTCTTTTTAAAAAACTAATAATTTTCCTGGGGATTTGCTTTTTTGAAATGCTGACCATCCTCCAGATGCTCATCTCTATTTTCAGAATACTCAGTTCTGAATCATTTGCAGAATTTGTACAGATGCAATTGCAGCAGTCAGACAGTGAGAGGCCAAGAAGACTTTCTCAGCCTCAGTATGCTTACAATTCTTGAAAATAAGACATTCTGATACACTACTGCAGCTCACCTGGTGAGCTCACAGGATCACAGAATGGCTGAGGTTGGAAGGGATTTCTAGAGGTTTTTCTAGTCCAGATGCCTGCTCCAAGATGGGTCAGGGTTTTCTACAGTGGTATTTTAAATATCTCTAAGCAGAAGATTCTCTAACATCTCTGGGCAAAATTTCAGTGTCTGACCATGCTCACAGTAAACTTTTTTGTCTTATGCTGAAGTGGAATTTCCTGCACTTCAGTTTTTGTCCCCTGCTTCTTATCTGCTCATTGAATTCTACTGGGAGAAACCAGAATCCATGTTTTTTCCTCCCTGCCACCCCAGCCTGTACTTGTGGATTGGATTATAGCTCACCAGCTGCAGGATTTGGCATTTCCCTTGGTTGAATTTTATAGGATTCCTGTCTACCTATAGATGCATTCTTCCTCCAGCAGTCATTGTAATGTGCAAAAGCCCTTTAAGACTTATGAGAAAAGGAACAACACATATTGGATAGCTCAATACATGTGTAACTTAAGTAGAAGGTAGAGAAAGGTACATGAGAAAATGAGAGTTAACCTTCATGACTCTGACCTCATGTATATGAATTGTATTCAGGCAAAAGACTCATTCCTAGTGAACTACAGTTTAAAAAACTACCTATGAAGGGATATGTTCAGATTTCAAAATAACTCCAGGTATTATTCTAAAAATTATTAAAGAGCAGAAGTGGTGTTTTCTGTTCAACCTGATACACATACTGTCAGCAAGGAGAAGGAGGAAAACTTGATGTCATGCCATTTTTTGTATTTTAATTTTCTGAGTAAAGGAAAGGTGCATTATCATGGAACTTAATGCTGTTACAGTCCTCTGTTGATTACAACCCATGGTGTCAGCAGCCACACATTCACCAGATCAATACAACCACCTTTTTTATTTTTCCTGTTCTTACTGTGCTTTCTACACTAAACAGTATAAGTTATGTACATTCAGTCTGCCAAATAAATTCAATAGATACTATTGTGCTTTACAACTGAGAAATTTATAGGTGAGTGGAAGTGAAGGTGGAGTTTTATTTAAGTATTTAGTTTTATTTAACAAATTTTAATGAAAATATGTAAAATCTTTCTATTATAATATATATAATAATGCACCATATTAGTTGACATTTACCATAATAATAAAAATATTCTGTGTATAATATATATAAATAGCAAATTCCAATGAAGAGAGAAATATTTTCATCACATGGAGTAGAAAGGCAATGAATATATCAGTGGGTTCTTTTTTCAACAATACTGACAGTCTAGTTTCTCCTGAGACAGTTTGGGGGAATATTTAGCTGAGGATGTCATGCTTTACTTATTCTAAATCTTTTTATGAGCATTCCCAATATTTCTTTCAACAATCAAGAATATAGTCTTTTAATATCTTTTATCTTTATCTTAATCTTTATCTTAATCTTTATCTTTATCTTAATCTTAATCTTTATCTTTATCTTAATCTTTATCTTAATATCTTTACAGCCTGGAAGAGGCTGTAAACTTTGAAATAGCTCATAATGAAGAAAATGCTCATAATGAAAACAGTCTTCTTTCCACCTAAAACATGGCCTGGGAAAGTCATCTGTCTTGTGAGAGTCAAAAAGTCTTGAAAAACTCTGCTCATAGCTGAGCTGAAATCTGATTTGCTTCTCTGCAAGTGATTAGGACTAGATGAAAAAAAAGCAGACTGCTTACATAGATATTTCTTGAGGTGCAAAACCTAAAGAATTTAAGACTCTTTTTAATGATTTTCAAATGCTACATCTTCCACATATATTTCTCCCATGATAGGAAGATTATTTACAGACACAGGCAGTTCTGAAGTCTGAAAATCTTGAATTTATATATTTAAAATCTTGAACTAAATTTTTTTGGTGTCAATAATAGGGATATTAGTGAATAAGGGAATAAATGGTCATAGGGGCATATTTTCAAATGCCTAATTAAATTCATAGCACAAGGAGTTCTTGAAAGACCATATACAAGGGTAGAAAAGATAAACTCTGTGTGAGTTATTCCATTGAAACGGTAAAAAAAGCTCCCATACTAAAGCAGTATGTTTTCTTGTTTTTGCAAAAGAAAAGGCAGTCAATCACTGAAAAATGGATTAAAACTATGGAAATATTAAAACACTAGAATAACATAAAAGAATAGCTTTATTCATGAGCTTATTTACTGACTATTTGACATTTTTAGTTCAATTTAAGGGCACCAACCCACACAAATTATTAAAAAAAGAAGTCCGGATTAGCTTTTCAGTCTAAGTCCTCAATGGATTAAACAGAATGCCTGTTCTACAAATGTTGCTTTGCCACTTCTAATATTGCCAATTTTTTTCTCCCCATACCTTGTATTAGTATCTCACCGGAGAAGTAAGGTTGATCCTCAGTGTGCAATCATCTGAAAACTGTTAAAAAATAGAGGTGTTACTGCAAATAATGAAAACCTAGTTCTTTAACATATAACTTAAGAAAATCAAAAAAGCCATAGAATACGCTCTAAACAGCTAAAAAGAAAACATTTATCACCAAGAAAACAAATGTCTTGGCCATGTAATCTACACTAAACATAAAATACAGAGCACATGGCTGTTGATCATTTGATTTCCAGTTTTACAAACTCTACACATTTTCAAGTTCAGCATTCTATATATGCAAATTTATTAGAAATACAAGAAATCACATATTCCATGTCATCTTTAGGATCAAATAAAGTAATTGCAGGTCTAGCAAAACATTTTGTGTCTTTTACCAACTGAAATAGTATGAAATAAAAAAGAAACATTTAAATGTTTTTTAAAAATTAATCTAAATCTCTGCTGTAAACAGATATGTAGAAGGAAGATCTTCTTCAAGAACTTTATAAGTAAGACACAGAAATAAAACTACTACCAAATCTAATTGGTTTAGCCACACAAAAAGATGATTGTGTTGTGCAAAATTTTTTATGTGTATTTGCCAACCATAGATGGTCGTGGTAGAAAACCAATGTAGTAGAGCAATGTCTAAGAAGTTACTCAGTGACTTCAGCAAGAGACTCTTTGGCAGTGGAAAGTGTATGACCCACACTGGAATTACACTGAGTTCTGCAGAGACAGACAGGCTTGATTTTCCCTATGACTTTTTTTCCCTACTACTTTTACTCTGGCATTATATTTTGACCAGAGGACAGTTGCTTTGAATAAAAATATGTGCTAAACTCTAGAAATGTCACAATTGCTTAATTTAACCTCTGATTCCCATTAAACATCCAAATGCATTAATTTTTGTTAGTTTAAATGTTTAATCCTAATAACTATTAATAACAAGTTATTTTTAAATTTAACTTTTAACTCTGCCAGTGAAGATAGAAACTTGCCTTCAGAAAACTTTAGAATAACACACCCCTGGCATAATAATGTTTTGGCCTCACGTACACAATCACAACAGGGAACATCACAAGCCATTTCTTGCACCCACAGTCAAATTCTAAATTATGTTTATTGTCCGTGCCCATATTGTTCTGATTTTCCCTAGTCAGGCATTACAACTATTTTCTTAGAGAGAATCCTCCCACTGTTGTGATTTTATGCTGAACCAGGTTTTCAGATTGAACAGCATAAAGCCATATAGCTCAGTCAATTTAAAATATGTATTTCTTGATAGCATTCTTTTAAATACTATTTGCTTGCTGCACTTACTTCAAAAGAATTGATTATTGAATATTTGGCTTACCTCCCTCCAGCTTGTACAGAAATCATAATACTTGAGAATATATACAATAGCTGTTTTATATTGTGCAATACTATTCAGCCAATGCAAAATTATGAAAGAGGTGAATCATCACTCTAGGAGTTGTTGATTAAAGCAGAAACTGTCACTGAAGTGATGCTGCTGAAATTACCTGTCATTCTTCGAAAGAAAGTCTGAGAAAGACAATGTACAAGTTACTGTTTGCTGACAGAAATGGCAATACTTTGACCAGGAGAAATTCATTGTTCACGGAGCTGTTGAAAAGAAGAGGCAAGAGGAAAATACTAATGACATTATTCAGCCATCATTCCTGTTTCAGGTCAGGCAGGGGAATATCCTAAGCTGTCTTTTTCAAGGTGCTCATAGAGAACACAGGGAGAAAGCGGGAAGAAAAATTTTACAAATCCTGTGAAAAAGAGGAATGCGCCCCGTTTTAAAAATCCCACATTCAACTGCAATAAGATGGGTTCAGTTCTGAAAAATGCATCTCCTGCCTCAGTAGGAGGCACATTCCACAACTGACACTGCCCACCACACTTAGGAAAGATGCTGCCTGTCCAAAGAGATCCAATTAAAGGCAAGACAAAGAGAATATACCATCAATGGAGTTTTGTGGGGTTCTTTGTTGGGTTTTTTTTTTCAATTTTAACTGTAATTAAACTATATCTAATGCTGTTCTAATACTCACAAACATGGAAGAAACTCTTTTGAAGTTGCTACATATCATCTAAGATAGCTAAAATTCAATCTATTACCCTCCATTTGCCCATTTATGCACGTTTGCAACATTTAGGCCGAAATGCCATGTTTCTGACCCAGCTCTACCTCAGAACACCTTTCCTTGCAACAGAGAATAGAAGATGGGAAAGCATGCAAATATATTACAATTTCTTACAATGTAAGTTGTAGTTTCCACTCCTTTACAACTAAATGTTCTTTACTTTAGTGGGTGAAAACTGTAGAGAATAAATAGAATAGTTCATTTGGAGGGGATCTACAAGATTGTATTGTTCTATAATCTTAACAAACCCAAACCTGAATTACACAATTCAGGGAGAGCTGAATGCTAATATTCCAGGCATTCGAAATTCCTCACACATAGTGGAAACTGTTGCAAAGGATTCCATGTTGTTAATCAACTCTAGGTTTGAAAAGCATTTAAAATTTATTCTTGAAAACTTATTTCAAGCATATCACAGACTAATAATGGAAATTAGGTGGTACAAAGCATATATGCTGAATTTGTTTTGGGACAAATACATTGGCTCTTCTAGACTTACCTGAAAACAGAGACAGCACATAAATTCTTCTAAAACCTACTGAAGTGCCAAGAAAGTGTTAAAATTCATTATATAGGAAAAAAGATTCTTGTATATAGAAGAACTTCAGAATGTGTTGTCATATATTTTAAGACAAGCATTTTAACGACTGGATTTTTATGACATCAAATCAAAACTGACCATATTTGTGAATACATACAACACATATAACCCTCACCTCAGGTAATCTCAGAAATTGTCTTCCTTGGAAATTAATCCTCAGATCCTGTGCTATTAGTTAGCACACAAAAAGTGGAAGAAATAGGCATCATCAGAGGCAAGGTGGCTACTAGGCAAAGACGCAGGTCAAATAACAGGGGGATTTCAGAAAAGAGGGAGTAGAGAAGTGAAATTCCCCATATATAACCTGAAAATACATATAATCCCTGCTTTATTGAATTCCAAAGTTTTATAATTTAAGGGATATTATTTCTTTCTTTTTGTAAATCATAACCTATAACTATGCAAAAGCAATACAACTGCAGTAACAATGAATGTACTTTGCAGATGCATTGATTCAAACATGCTAATAAACAGAGGTTACCTTTACAACTTGATTTTGGGAAGCAGTAGTCTCACCGTTATCATGCCCTGTACAGTTCTTAAACACTAAAATTCTAACAGAGGTGTTCTCAGTGATTTTCTACATGCAGGTGACAATAACAGGTTTGATTTTTCTTTTGCTTGACACCACTATGAAGAAGCAGACCACTCACTGTCCGAGATACCTTCTTCATCAATGGCAGATCGTTTGAAAGGAAAAAGAAAAAAAAGTAAAGTCAATATTTGGCTTACAAACTGAAATCAGTCACATCATGCTCCCCTTTCTCTACTACCTTAAAAACACACACTGGCCTGTCTCCACTTAGGTGCTGGTATTTTCTGAAATACTACCACCAGCTTCCTCCTAACCGTGACATAAGCTGTAGCAAGCTGTCTGCAGTGATAGCCTGCATAAATCATCGTTCCTGAAGGGAACAGATGTTCAGGGTATGAAAGAGTAATACCACAATTTAGTCATAATTAAAATTCACCTTAGCATGCCTCTATCAGTGAGCAGAGAGGAACATTTCACTTCTCACCTACAAAAATGAAATGCCTCTCATTTCTTCTGCTTCAGAAAAATTAAGTCTGAACCTTTTGTACATTGTTTGAGTTCCACATCTGACACCGCATCATAGAAATGACATTTTTATTTCACTTCAACTCTTAGTTTTCTTCTTTATCCAAACACTAGAAAATGACCTCCAAATGGTCATTTTCTGAAAAATGCCTCTGAAAAAACGCACTTACAATTAAACCTTCAAAGGTTTATTGCATGCAGAAATATAATCAGTGTCTAGCTACGGATCAAAACTGTGCCAATAAACACAATTACTGGACTGATAACAATTCAGTCTGAGCTGGATATATTTAAAAATTTAGGGGGCTGAAGGCCTTTAAAAATTGTTCAGTGGTCTAAGATCACTAAAATCAGTGGGAGCTAGAGGATTAACTCAGGAAAAATTTGATCCTTAGCCTTGTAACTGCCGTTAATGGAATGTGTCCATTCACATAATTTTGAAAATGTAAGCTTCATACCACTATTGTTACTGTTGGATTACGTTAGATGCATGACAGTTCTTTTGAAAAATTGGTTTCAATTCACAGGTCTTTATATCATGAGGCCACAATATTATAAAATATAAAGGATGTGTTGATTACATTAATAAATGTCTCTAAATCCACTAAAGTAAAAATGCCTGAGCCTTTCATAGCACTTCAAAATTCTAAGGCAAAAAAAAATTAATCTTCTAATCAGCATTGATATTGGCAATCAATTTGAAAAAAATCCCTGTCATTAAACCATGGTTTAGTTTCCTAACTAAATATCTTTAGTGAATGTCTATGGATTAGATCCTCATTGGATGTAAATTAGATAACTCTTGAATTTTGTACAGCTACAGTAATTTACCAGGACCGAGAATGGGAATTGATAAATTATTAATCCAGTGAGGGCAACCAAATTTACTTCTCAATAGCTAAGGGAATTTCAAATTTACACTTGAAAAATTGTGGTTTGCTTTCTTCCATGGGGATGTATCTACAGTAGTTCAAGCAAAGACTGCAACTTTTAAGTGAGGAACCCAATGTTTCCATTTAATCTACTCTGATTCACATCACAGAGCAGTTTCAAAGCATGCAAACCAATAACATTTGGAGGAGACTAAGCCAATGGATGTGCCCCAGAGGTGTTCCTAAAACCCTTCCATAAGTCCACAGCACAGACTAGAGATAGCCCAGACTAGTGCCTTTTAAAATGTGTATAGTGTGGACATTAGGTTCCTCTGTCCTAACAACTGCTTCCTTCCACACCTCTGTTCCTCTGGCACTGGAAAACTTGGTAACACAGATGTAGTTTCATTTTTCAGCTCTCTTCTCCACAGCCCTTCCTCTTCCTTGTAGAATTTATCAATTTTGCCTTATCTCCACTTATGAAACATCACAAATGTGCACTTGCAGTTGTCAGGAAAGCTATTCTATGGTTGCTGTGAAAACCATTTGGCCTGAGCACTTGGTATGGACTCATTAAAATCTTCTGCTAAAAATCTAAACATTCCTAGTGCCTGTTTAGAATGTTTAGAATCTAAACATTCCTATTGCCACTGATCAGATTCCAGCATCAAATCACTTTGCTGGCATCAGTCATATTGAGTAGTCTCAGGGTCAGAACAGTGCATGTAAAATTGGAATGCCAGGTAGGGTACAGATGGGTGAGGAGCCTTAGTTCTTACCTGCCACAGCTAAATGGAACAATGCTAGGTCAGGAAATGCAGGAAGTGGCATTAACAATTCTGTGTGTTTCACAGTCATTAAACAATTGGGAAAACTTTGTTATTATCGATTTATTACTCATTTAGAAAGCGTGAAAATTTTAGTAAACCCATTTTAGAAGTGGGACTCCTGAAAAATTGTACAGGATCTCACCAAAGAGCTTGAAATAATCTCGTCTCTATAAGGACATGGTCATATAATAACCATTTATTCCTGCAGAAAATCTCCTTTTCATTTCACAAACAACAGGTTTTGAAAACATTTTAAATTTATATTAATTTTTATGTTAATAACTCCCATTTGTGTGAAAAGATCAAATTGGTTAACTGTAAAAGACACCCTGTCCACTCAGCATGCAGGATGGCTTGACTGTCTCTTTGTCCTAACATAAACACAGGTTTCAAGTTATGTGAGACTGCAGTAATGAGGATGATGTATTTCAGAATTCACATCTTGAATCACACCTTCATATGACCTATCCATTAATTCCTCTTCTAACAATAATAGTGATCATGTAATAAAGAGGTGGTTGCAAGACCAGTTTAATTAATGGTTGAAAAACTTCTCTACTGACATTGGAAAACAGATCTTAAAATCCCAACAAAACAATACCAGTGAGTAAAAAGATGGGCTGACTGTCATTTATTTGTAAGTTTTTGAAATCAAGTGTTTTCAGAGAAATTGCAAAAGTGGCTGAGGGAAGGGACTCTAACTTGCATTGCAAATCTAGTCTATGTCTGTACCAGGATCTTGTTTGGTAGGGTATCCATTTATACAGTTATTAGATATATATTAAGTTTTATTTCCCACATAAGCAAGTATTACAAGTTGTCTGTCTTAAAACAGCAAAAGGATGCTCTCAGTTTAGGTAAGCCCCACCAAGTAAGTGAGGTTTTGTTTCCTCCTAAGCAGTGTGGGTACTTGGAAAAGAAGTGGCAGCTGATTTAGAATGTAATGAAAGATGACATAAGGTGAAACTAAGAGATCATTTGGCATTGAATGATAAGAGCCAGTAGATGCCTAAAGGCAAATCTAGGGAGATTACAGCTGCCTAAGCCAAAGAATGTGATACTGAAAAATGTTGTCCATCCTTTAAGGTTATGCTCAGAGTACCCCTTAAGGCTGGCTGGAGAGCTGTTCTGAAGGTCAGGCTTGTCTGTATTCTGTAGTATAAGCCTGCAAGCAAGCATCAAGCACAATAGGAATAAGCCCTCCAGGAATCTGCATGGCCAAAAATGTGAAGTCTGACTTTTTGTTCCCAGCCTTGAATGAACAAGATGTCAATGAGGTTGATGTGTGCATGGAAGGCAGGTGCTACATGGTAATGAATAAACTTCTGCCACTTCAGAGTGGCACAGACATAAAATCAGGTAATTTGAGTGTCTTTGTCTTCCCTTATTTTCAAAAATAAATTACTCTTGCCGCCTGAAATTGTCTGTACATTGACATTTCTGTGCATCCTTACCATGATCCTATCTGATTTGGTTATTGAGCATCTGCCAGTCTTTTGGGGCTCACAAACCAGCAACCTCCAAAACAAAATCTCCTCATTGAGATACTCCAAATGCAGAATATACTGAATGCAGAGACAAACATCAGTAGCCCTGATTTCATGACAAAATAAAACAGACATCAGCACTGAAATTAAAAAAAGACCTGCAGAATCATGGTAAAATCTCATTTATAGAGGGGCCAAGTGTCTATTTCATGGGTAGAGGGAGGTCAGATTCTGTAACGTCATTCTGACAGTCAGTTCCATATCTCACAATTCCCAGGACAGTGTTCACAGTCTCCAGTTTGCACTGATATCTCTCTCCTGTTGCTATTTTCCTGTGCAGCAATGAGAAATTACCAGGGGAGGAAAGAAAGAAGAGCCATGGGAATCTGACCTTACCTACCATTGACAATAAAGAACTTATTTGGAGCTAGGGTAAGGATTTTATAATGCCAGTCTTACACAATGTCCAAGTGAGGTGTTTAAGCAGAGGCATCAGATGAGATATGATGTCTTTTTGTGACTAGGATAACAGAAATAAAGTAAATATGGACAATGAAAAATAGAAGATGGTGAGGGTTTGAAGGGAGAGGGAATAGCCTCTAACAACTACAAAAAAAGAAACAAAGAAGCTGTTCTGCATGTAAATCCTTCTTGCATTGGTTACTTAGATAATCTACAAGGACCTACCACCATTATTTCAACACAAGTAGATATGATTCATTTTCAGAGGTGGAAATGAAATGCAGTGTATTGTGTAAAAGGAGAAATTAAGGGATCCTGAAGAGAAGGCAGCTGAGAGCACAATCTTCAACTACCTAAAGAGCATCTAATGAAAAGACAGGCAAAAAGATTTCTAAAAGTAGCACAGTAAAAGGACATAAAGGAAAAGTCATGGCTGTGCCATGGGAAAACAGCTAAGTGTAAGGGAAAAAATTGACAAAAATTGGCAATCACTGGCATGGCTTGCCCAGAGAGGCTGGGGAATTTCCATCCTTAGAAATTTTTAAAACTGGACTGGATAACACCCGAAGCAAACTGTCCTGCCCTTGAAGTTATCCCTGTCTGAGGAGATTTGATGAGGTGACGTGCAGAGGTTCTTCCCAAGGCAAATTGTTCTGTGATTCTCAGTAATCTGTCACTGTGTAGCAGACAGCTGTACAAGCTACTACCAACTCTAATGTACCTTAATTTGATAACCACTATGTTAACACTGAGTGCCTGGTACTGCAAATTTACAAATCTTAACATGATTTTTGTACACATACTTTTCATCATTTTTATGCTAGAATTTACCACAATTCCCAAAAATTAAATTATATGATTGGCATTATATTTAATGTTAGATGTTGAAATTATTCAAACAAGATCAGCAACACTAGTCAATAATTTGGTACAGAAAGTGAAGATTAAATCAGCAAACTGACATTACACTGAGAAGTGTGGATAAACAGAATATATTAGCTAAATGGAAGTAATCCCTACCCAAGAATACAGTACAGTAACACTCTTTCTGCTGGTTAAAGCAGCTGTAAAGCTCTAATCAGCTCAAGATAGCAGAATTACAGTACAAATTCATATGCCAAGAAACATCTTCCTCCAGCAATAGACTTCTTAATGATAGAATGACTTAGACATTCAGTGTTAGGATTGAGGAATGGCACCTGAAGAATAACACTATAAACTCACAGAGCACTAAAATCTTCATTTGACATTCCCTAAGTCCTTATTTGAGGACTACACTGTTCATGTTCTGAGCCCAGGTTTGCATTTCTTGGTACACTGAACTGCTTTCAAAATTTAGTTTTCTTGTTCTCCTAACACCTCTATACCTTTTATTCACAATTCCTTTATGCTATCACTGCCTAAACAAAATTTACAGAGTTGTAAGAAACTTCCTTCAGTAATAAAAAGGAATAAGCTAATAGGTTTAAAGGGACTAGCATATGGTATTACAAATACTTTGATATTGTATATTATATATTTCATTATGCCTATGCACTCAGACACATCTTGCTTTAACTTTTTTCTCTGTCCTCACCTTCACAGAAATAAATAGCAAGCCATGCCATGAACAAGCTTCAAAACTTCATGAGTCCAAAACTTACTGTCTGTGAAAATTTATTTTCATTTATTAACAACAGGACATAATTTTCTCAGTTCCCACCTTTTAGGATTTAAAAAAACTGAATGATATATTTTAAAGGGTAGAGAACAATAACAGAGACATGAATCGGAAATACATCTTATGTTGCAATACAAGTAAGTGTTACTACAATAAATATGAAACTCCCTGATAGATATTTATGAAATAGGAAGAAAGGCCCAAGTTTCCTAAAATTTAAACTCTAGTAGTAAGAGAACATAATGTTCCATCCAATTATGTTCTCTGTTCAAATTCCAGATGCCTCTCTATTTGGGAAACATTTTATGCCCAGGTCACATTCCTGTGTTTAACTAAGTTTACAGTCACTCCCTTTTCTTTAAATACTTGAGAGCTTTTTGTTTCTGCATGTTCTGAAGTGTCATCATTTATTGCCACAGGCACAATGGCTATATTTAACTAATAATGACAGCAGTTGTCATTAGATTTTAAACTCACTAACACTAGGCTGACATATTATTTGAAGTATGTCTTAATACTAAATTTGATTAAAATTACAAACATCCCATCTTCTCTGCCAATCAACATCCCCTCGCCCTGACCTTTTCTATGAACTCTTAGGGAAAATAGGTCATGGCATTAGAGTCCATTTAAACTAAAAAAGCCCCCAGATTGTGAAAGGACTTCCATATTCCTTTCACAAAACACAAATAAAAGTTTAGGTTCATTGAAGAATGATCAATAATTTTCATTATTTTTTGCATGATAGGAATCTGAAACATAGAATTTACTTTACAAAAATCATGTTATAATTCCTTTTAAAAAATGAAGTTACTTCAGGAAATAATTGAAAATATGCAAATGACTAGCAATTAAAACTGCTAATATATGTAACTGAACCAGGAATCAATCCTAAAAACTGTGCAAAAATTCTTGTGATTATACTTGAGCACCCCAGAAGCAAAGAAAATTGTTTGAAGAAATAAAAAACTTGGTGCTGGAAGAGTTGAAAAGAAGTAATTAACATTTGTTCATGCAATTTCATATCAATCCTTACCTTATTTACACTCAAATAAACATAAAATTGTTTGGGGATTAAATAGGTGTAAATGCCAAACAGAATAAACAAGACAAGCCCTGAAGAGACTGCAGCAAAAACGCAGAAGGATAGACATTTACAGGAACTGGGTGAAATGTTAAAGCTCTCTGGCATTTTGGCTGCCAACCCCACGTTCAGTTGATGTGTTGATAGTTCACACTGCAAACAATTTTCTTCCATTTGGCAGAGAGAAGAGGGAGAATGCCTCTTAGCCACCAGTGCTCCAAATTTATCTTATTATCTTTGTCTTATTATCTTTATCTTATCCATATTCCTCTCCATTTTTCCCTTGAACTTATGTCCACTGGATCTAGAAAGATAATGGTTGGAAGACTCTCTGTCTTGTCCAGGATTTGAATTAATTTCTCCATTTGGCATGGCTGCTAATCATTTTTGGTTTAGGGTAGCTTTATATCAGGCATCAGAGAGGTAATCAAATTATTTTAAACAGACTCATACTGCAATCTACAGATGAGTAGGGATACAGGTCTCAGTGTTTTGCATTTCTTGCAGAAAGTTTCATTTAAACACTCTGGCTGAGTGCAAACAAAGGAAGCAGAGAAAAGCTCTACAGGCCAAGATCATCATCTGTTGCCATGTGAAAGGTAGGGAAAAACATTCCTACAACTCCTGGCTCCTTGTACTCATGAGGTTGTAAGAGAATTTACCCTGGATTTGTCTTCTGGGAAACTGTTGGGGAGGTGTTAGCACAAGTGTAAGTACCAATCAAACAAAGCTGTACTTCTAATATATAATTTACACTGGTTTGGCTGTACCTTATTGTTTCCATGTTCTTTTATTCCACATAAAATTTTAAGCCATATTTGGAAAGTATATTTCCAGTCTAGAAAATAGCATTATTCTTTATTATTATTATTATGACAAAATTTTATTGCAGACTTCCGTATCAAGATTATGTTCCTATGGATGTAGATATCATGAAAATGTACAGAAAGACACCCAGTCAAATCCAGACATCTTACAGCCTGAGCCTAAGGCAGAAGTTTGTGAAGGAAGTTAAGTTCTCTGCATTTAAATTCAGGTGGATTCTGGGAAGGGCATCAGTCTGCATTCCCTCAAAACAAAGTACTGACATGTAACTAATTAATACATCTTACTCTTTGCTGCCCTAAACTAAAGTATAATAGGGAAGAGAACTTTACAAGAGAGTAAAAGGGTAAGAAATAGGGCATTTTGTGTATATATGTATATATGGACATATATGAAATATAGTAGATAATATAGTTTTATACAATCAGCTGAAAATGTGAAAGCTACGTGTAAAGGGTTTAGTCATTTCTGTTTAGCAGCATATTATAATGGGTGTTTACTGGTTATCTAAAAAATTCCATTTCTATAATTAATCTTACATAATTTTTGAATTATGTCTTTTTAACTGTAAAGAAGTTCCCAAGGTATTGTTTAAAAAAAATCCCTTCTGGTGATGTTTTTTACCCTGACCAACTTGCCTTATGTGCTTGTGTGTGTGTGCAAATGCATTATCACTTTTGACTGTCAGTTTACATACATTAAAGTTTTCATGTTTACTCCTTAAAGCCTATTGCCTGCCCCCAGAAATCCAATCATCATGGTGGAAAATGTCTTTACAAACCAGAAACATCACTGAGCTAAAGTGCATCACATCTTGTATCTCTTTGACAAACTAACAAAATTAATGGCCAGGAAAGTGAAGCCAAAGATGGGGAAAGAAAGTTAAATAATCAATTCTGTTTTGATATGTGATCATTCAAGGGAAAACTTCTATAGTTTGCAACACATTTCTGTTGTAGATATCAAGATCTTCAACCTATAAGGATAATCTCATAATATGTGATGATTTACATATTGCTGCATATTTTATGAATATTTGTCATGCATATTACTTTTTCAGATCAAAATCCCAGTATAAATTCACTGCAATAATAACATATAACACAGTCATTATGGAAAAATTTGTACTAAAATATATTAATTTCAAGTTCAAAGAGAAGATTCATTTTTTTCTGACAAATAAAATGTGACAACTTTATTTGTATTTGCTGGCAGGAAAAAGCTCTAGAGTACTCAGAATGCAGCTTGGAATTTAAACATTTCCAAATTCATCAATGGTTAAAATCCATCATATCACTAACACTTACTCCTTGCAGAAATGATGTCCCATTTTAAATGTAGTCACACTCTCAAGCAAGATCAAGGTAAATGGCAAACACAAAAACTGAAACATTGCTGAATGGAACATGAAGAGCACAAGAAGCTGGTTTTTTCCACAATAGCATGACTGATATGCACAATTTTTTAATGAAGGAGTGACAGCCAATTGATTATTTTACTCAGCAAGTTTTCTAAAGTCACTGCAATTAAATTCAATAGAAATTAATCAGTATCAGTTAAAAAAAATGGTAATTAATGAAAGAAGTATGAAGGGGACACCTGAAATTCAATTGTAAAGAAGAGTGGAGGTACAATTAAAGCTGGCAGGAGAAACACAAGGTATTAAAAGAATAAAGAAGAATACCCACTATATTTTAAAATTCAGTAACTGCTAAATATATATGTCTGCAAACAAACACTGAAGTGTGTGTTGCCCCATAAATTTCCAAGGGATAATTAATTAATTAGAACCATTGACCATCACCAAATGACATGCAGGAAATACACACTATAGAGAATCAGCTCTTTGGCACAGTTCTGCACCACACTAGCTCCACAATTATCCCCCCAAAAATAGATTTAAAATGCTTGAAAGCTGATACATTTTTGTTTGCTAAACTCCTGTTGGGATGGCACCCTGTAACTGATATGTCATATGTATTTATTAAAAATATTATAAATATTAAATTATATTCGAAGAAACAAAGACTTTCAATTTTTATCCCAGATCATGCAATTTTTCACTGTATGTTTGAACACTTATTCACATAATCAAAACCTCAAGTTAAATTTTAGTATGTCAGAAAGATGAGAAGATTAATAAATCCCAATAAACCTAGACATCAACATCACTGGGAATTATACTTCATCCAGGTATTGATGCCACTTGAAGCCATGAAAGTATATGCAAGATAATATATGTCTGTCAAACTTTGGGATTTATACAGTACTTGAAATACAAGGTGTTGGCCTTGCAAATATTTATGTTTAACTACACGTGTAAAAGGTCTGTCTGATTTCCATGGCATCACTTGCACATATTTGCAGGGCTTTACACTATATCACTGATCTTCCATCCCCATGTAAAAAAAGATTTGCTGCTGACATTTGACCTTGTTATCTGTGAGTTAAGGACTCAAATGCAGCCATTAGTATGTTTATACTTACCAGTCACACTGCTCTATGCTCTCTGCCCAGGTTTGGGCTAGAGAAAGAAAATATAAAATAGGTACTGTCTGTCTCTCGACATCTCAAAAACCTTTCTTTGATATAGTGTAGCTTTTTTTGTATCTGTACATTCATTATATGTATAAATAATTTTTTATAAGCAAAAAAGATACTATGGAATGTTTTACAGAAAATTTATAAATGTTTTTAACATCAGTTCTGATTTTTGAGCACACAGAATTCTCCGCCATGAGCTGTCATTTTCAGTTCTATTAAACTTGTAAACAGGGGTGTTAAAAGGCCTATTTTCTGGTGTTGGTGGCTTTTCTACTTATAGCAGTGACTTTTTGCTGTTATACTTACCCTTTTAATGGACACACAATATGTTACTCTGTGCCCAAGCTCACCTACTCTTTCTTTTCTCAAAAGACAAGGCACATCTGCCACCTGCTCTAGTCTGTGTCCCAGCAACAACTGTCGAGCAGCAAAAAGATTGATTATCAGTCAAAAACCATTCAACAACACCAGATTTTGGTAGGTTAAGCTTGCTGATCCAGCAAGAGATGGTGTGAAATTTTCAGCAATGTGTGCCAACATTTTGGTGCTAAAAGAACAGCAGTGCATGTCACAATGAAACACAGCCAAAGATATGCAGACAAAGCACAGAAGTTTTTGTTTTGAACTTGGCTTGCAAGTGGAAAATGGGAGAAAGAAAAAAAGGCTCGCTTAATGACTTTGAAAATCTATCAAAAAGCTCAAGTCATATGCATGGAGAAACTAGAATACGTGTTCCAGTGAAGACTTTGTGACAAACAGCAGCACTCCTGTAAAAATCCTGCAATGATAGGATTGTGTAAATGATTCATACAGCATAAATAGCAGATTTATCACACACTTGTGCAAGAATAAAAACAGTGATCTGTGCCTTTCTCTGAATATGCAGACCATTAATTACAGTATTCTAGTGATTGCATCACCTGAATAGGACTCAGAATATTTTTTTTTATCAAGAGCAGATTATAATGTATTAAATTGATTATGTAAGACACATGCTTACTAACCTAAGTTTCCTATGTAAACACCTCCATTAATATGTAAACAAGCCTTTAATTACTGGACTCACACCATAAAGGCTCTATTAATTACTATTAAATGTTTCTGTGTAGAGAGAGAGAGCTATATAGTAGTGATATTTTTAGTCAGCCAGGGATAAGTACAATATAGGCATTGTCTTGAAATGCATTTGTAGCATTAAAAATCTCTAAAAGAATTAGTGAGAAATCATTTGAATATTTTGAAATTTGGAATGAATGATTTAACACAAAAATAGGTCCCTTAATACTTTGCAAGATAAGAAATGCTATTTAAAAGCTAAGCAGAAAAATAAAACCAAAGACTTGTTTCAAAAGACTGTACATAAGAAAAAAACTGCCCCAAAGTGCAAAGAAATCTATATATAACATACATACATACAGTATACATACAAAATATGCAAACTATGCAAATTTTTTCTTTTGTTTTTCTTTGCAACCCCTAACTTTCTAAAAAACCTACCACAGAATTTGCTACTGCAAGACGATAAAAAATTGAATGTTTCATTTCATGTTAAACAATTGATCTTATTTACACTTCTCATTTGAATTGTACACTGGAACTGTAGATTCCTGCCTACATATACACCATCTTTAATAATAACTTTGCTTTTTAGAATATATAAGATTATATTAATCAAAAGTTCTTTACCACAAATATTGGTTGAACTAATAGTTTGATAAAATTCACAAATGGTGTGTTCAAGTTGATACTGAACCCAACTTAAGCCACAGCTATAAAATGCTGCCACAAATTTGCAGCAGCAATCTCACAAGGTACTTAGTGATCTGAAAATGATAGCGCAAGCATTTACAGTAATATCTAAACTGTAGAGGGTTCAGTCTTAAAAACTAAAACATAATTACCATTTTGGTAAAGAATGAGAAGGAGCAAGTAAAAATTTTAATAATGGTCTCACCAAACAATCTAAAATTTAGAAAGAGTAAGAAAGTAGATATTCCATATTGCCATATTAAACTTTGAAAAAAAAATTAAACTATGGCATTAATTAATCCAATCTTACATTCTGGATTATTTTTGCTAGTGGAATAAACCTAATTAATTATGTCTGTCTGATGTCACTGAAACTAAACAGTAAATTCAATAATCTCTTTACATTTTCACCATTTAACCTCCTGCAGGCTCCCTAATGTCTATTCAGATCTATATTAAATTAAGTACCAATGCTAATGAAGGGCAATAAATGTGGCTGTCAGTAGATTTTTCTTTCATTAAGCACATTATCCTCTTACTGAGCTGCAAATGAGTAAACATTAGTTTTGTTAAACCATGCAAAAAGGCAGGATGAAAATAATTTTTAATCGCACCCCTTAAGCCATTTGCTGGGGGTTCTCAGCCCTGGTTCTGGGGTTTTTACCTTCTGGTTTTTTGAATGGACACAGAGAGGTTTCTCATCATCGTGAGGTCTGTGCTTGGTTCTGGTGCCTCGGCGCAGCCTGCCAAGAGCTCGCGTTGTGCAGCCATGTTCAGAGGCAGCTCCTCAGAGCATCCTCCAGCAGCCAAATCAGGGCAAGGGGAAGGAATACTGATTGAAAACACAGTTGTTCCATCAGCAATATTGAGTCAGAGCAAATAAAACTGGAAATAAAATAATCTGCTCTCATTTAATTTACCAATCGTATCAACGGCGCTAAGTACTTTAGTATTTTATTCCTTATTGCTAGAAATCACAGGATGAGAAACACAGGACCTTAAAAAGCTTGGTGTAAAAGTATTGTGCTCGTGCCTTTTAATGTCAAATAATATTGTACTTTGTAACTTTTTTTGCTTATCATTCACAAGTATTTTTAACAAGTTGCACATTTTAGAAATGCTGTACAAAGGAAGAAAAGTTTCATATGAGCTTAATTTAAAGTAAAAAAGGACTTGCATTAGATTTTGAAGCAAAAGCTACAGAGAAACTTTATGCCTGACAAATTTATATTAGAAGTTACTGGCTTAATTAAGGACACAGAAATTTTAGAAAAAAAAACTATGCCACTTTTGTAAGCTCTGACTTTGATTTCATTTGGCTGCTGTTTAATAACTGGATATTTCAAATGCCCTGTGGATATGCCAGGGGTTTTAAAGAGAGCACAGTTAATTCTGCTGAAAAAAAGTGTCCAGTTTAGGGTATTAAAGAAACAACCCAACCTTTTTAACTTTTTTTTTTTTTTTAATTTTTAAAATAATCGTGTGAAAAGACAATCTGAACATATGGTCATAACAATTCTCCACAGTGTAAGAATTATTTCACAGCACCTGAAATGTAAACATAGAAAATAGAGAGAAATGGAACTCTTGTAAACAAAATACACTTAACCTGTCCCAAACTAAGTTTATTCAGAACTTCTAGAATACTGGAAAGTAGTTGCCATGAATTCCTTTTATGAAATGTCTTAAGAACATCACAAGAAAATAGATCACCTAATTTATTTTTCAAAACTTACTAGCTTAAGTAAATATAGGGAAAAAAATTAGATTCTGAGAAAACTCGCAATTAAAGAGTGCTTACAGTGCATAATATGTAGGTTATTGCTTCTAGTTTAAAAAGTAAGAACTGGTGACAGTCTTTTCTCAGGCAAAATTTCAATCAAATTGACAGCAATTATGCCTGTACGGTGACTGCAGAGTGGGGCTTATTGTTAATTGTTTCTATTTCCCAGACAGTAAAACATATTTAATACAGCTGCCAGAAGAAAATTAAATAAACTAATAATCAATTTAAAAACATCACAATACTATTTTTAAATGCTTCTATAACACCTTCTGCATAGTAACACAGTAAGACTATTTTTTAAAAGAAAAAAAAAGGAGAGGAAAGCAGATTTAGAACAAAATGTCATACTTCAGCAAGAACATTTGTCACACATAGTCTCTCTCCCTATCTTCAACAAGAGGTTCTCATGCACAGCTCAAAACTGTTTTGAGGCCAAAGATGTGAACTCCTCTCCCTTAAAAAACTTTGGAAATTTTCCCATTCATTTAAATTAGCACTGCACTGATACGCCACTTAAACCATAATAACATAAAGGTAATCTCACATATTTTCAAGTTTCCACATTTCTTGAATGGCAAAATGAACATATAAAAATCCCAGATCTTTTTGTCCTCTTTTCAGAATTTCCAAAGCAAGTCATGTTATTAAATCAACACCGCTAATTCAGTGCTAAGTACTAAACCACATAAGAAAGTCAGAATGTGGCCCCTTGAAAAGTAACCATATATGACCTTCATACACCATGGGACAATTATATTAATATACATGGCTTATTATACAAAATCAGCAATTACACAGACTTTCAGGTTTTGGAAAAAGCACTTTCAGAAAATAGTTACAAAATAGAAAATTAGAGCCATTTGGATGCTATTAGAGGTCCCAAATCAAGGGATATCATGATAACTGTAATTATCAAGCTTTAACTCAGTTTACAACTATTTGCTTCCTCAAAATAGAAGACACTAACAACAAAAACCTTTTGATGAGGACATCTAAGTTAAACATATGATAGTACACTTTTGTTCACCAAGTCTTCTCCTTAATCACCTTTATGGTACATTGCAAAATCCAATTGCTCTTTTGGATTTTCCAGACAGACAGACAGAATCAATTCATTTTAGATTCATTATGGAGAATCACATTCTTCTTTACAGAGGGGTCGACTTGTTGGATATTACCTATCTTTTGTTAAGTGTTAAAAATTTGGAAAGCAAACTGGGATGCCTGATTCATTGTAATTTTGTCTTCCAGAAAAGTTTGATTGGAATCAATAAGGTTTTGAAAGCTATATACTCTGATGCATTTCTAGGTCAAGAAATCTTAATAAAAATTAGCAAGGTCTGTTTTGGAATATCAACTGAATCATCATTGCAAGGTGACTGAACAGCAGCACCCTTGATTAAAAGCAGCAGAGAAGAGCTTTGATTACCTTAGTTGACCTGTGGGAACACTTTCAGCTCTGTTTCTCTTGGATGCTGATATAAGAGAGAAATTGTCTGTACTACTTGATTTGTAACTGTCTATACATCTGATGCTCCATCACAGCTCTGAACTGATCTTGTTTGATGTGCAGAACAATGTTGAAGTCTTGACCTTCTCGATACCATTGCTGATTGCAGGCGAGTGTTGTGGGCAAAGAGGAGCTGTTTAGAGCTTTGCTTTCCTTCAATATTTCCTTCCAAGTTTTTTTCACATAGGGAGGGAAACACTTAATGAAACAAAAATATGGTAAATGTAGTTAAAATTTTATCTTTTAGCTCCAGTCTTCCAACTGCTGTAAATTAGTATTAATTGACAGTACAGGGTTCAGCAAAGCCTGCAACATCATAATTAAAGCTGCAAAACACCTTATGATGCTGTGTTAATACTTTCATCCTGATTCTTATTTCTACAAGTATTATTTCAGAATTCAGCTCAATTAATCTTGGCACAAGCTGGGATAAGAAGGGCAATGCACAAAGTGCTGTAGGACAGGATTATGATGAAGTACAGCAGGTATCTCAGCTATGCTACACTGCACCAGCATGTAGCCTGTGCTAGCCTTCCTCCTACTAAATGAACATTGAATTATCTCATAAGCTAGAAAAGAAAGCATTTATTTGCATAACAGCATTTAAAATAATCAGAACAAAATCCTCCAGCTTTCCATTTGGGGTTACTATTAATGACACAAAATTACTTTATACCATAGGCCAAAAGCCTACATGTAATACTCACCCATATGAAGATCAAGCAATCCAATTTTATCCAGTCTTTGCAAGATCCAAATCAGCACTAGTGTAACTGTGCCAAGAGCAATATTAAAGATCTAGACAAAGAAAGAAACAAATTGGATGACATCAAGCCCTCATTGTCCTTTCATTTTCAAGTAACTCTTAAATATCAGAATATTCCCATTACAAATTACAAAAATGATGTCACAGCAAATGGGAACTTCATTATTTGTCCACATGGATTGCGGTATTTCTACCTAGGAAATCCTTAAACTAATATATTTCTCAGGAATAATAAATATTGGTGTTCAACTGAATAAAAATCATTTTAGTATTATGAGATCTGAGCACACTACGTGTGTTTGCATTCTGACTAGGGACAGCAAGAGGACATTATTTTTTGAAAATACTCTTTTCTTTAGAAGACCATTTTGTTACCCATCTCAAAAGCAGAAAATAACTACAAAACCAGAAACAATTTTATTTATATAATAAAATTTGCCATTATTTACTCTGTAGATAACACCCTTTCTAGCAGATAAAATCCTTACTTACCACTCAGGAAGGATTTTGATGGAATATTAACAGTACTGTCAGCATCAACTAGAAATGATCTTGCTTATATGGCAATTAAAGCACAATGTGAGAGATCTGGTGTAACAAAGGGCTACTACTTCCCAACAATATGTAAGCCTGTGAAACTTCCTGACACTAAATCACATTACACAAGGAAAATATCTACAGGACTTCGACTTTTACTGTTCCCCAGTCTTTGTCCATCTTTTTCTCACAATTCCCCCCATCATAACAACTGTTTATACACATAGAGTATGTAAACCTTAGGGTACTTGTGCACACACTCCAATTCCTTCACCCAGGTGGTTTCAGACAGAAGACTCAAGCATGCAATCACCAAGAGTAATCTCTGCTGTTTCACAGTTTGAGAAATCTCACATTTAGATGTAACTCTGGTGCTTCATCCTTCTAGAGATTAAACGCCATGAACTGAATGTCTTAATACGTGGAAACTGCATAAAAGGGTCAATTGGAAAAAGAAGTATGATGCTCCATATTAAAGGGAAATTTTGCTAGCTGCTGACACCAAGATGTTGTGATCTTATTTTTACAGCACAAGTAAAGACATCCCGGTAGAGATACAAAGAGAAAAGATTTTGAAACTAGAACTTTACACAGGAAAAGAAATGAAAACCACTAAAAACCTAAAGAGCTCTCACGAAAATTCCCATATAAACATGATTGAACTGTGGTTTATTCATGGCCAAAACACTAAGGTCTTTTGTACTTATTACAAACGGAGCTTTTTCTTTCAGTTAGGTCTATATGCTGAAATTCAAAATTTCTGTTCTTCTGCTCTTGTGCAATTTTCTAATAATTCATTGTTGTCTAACTAAAGCATGTCTCCATATTTCTTTTTAAATAGATAGCAACATTACACTAAAAAAGAAAGAAATAAAAAAAGTCCATACAGTTTCCTATTAGCACATGGCTAATATTTTTCTTTGCTGAGTTAAAAATGCAGTTACTTTAACAGACGGTGGTTCAGTAACAGCAATGCAGGTCAAAGTTATCACACAGTTTGGGATGTGAATTCAACAGCAGGATAATGACAGTTGCCAAGGATTTGTGCTTGCTGTCGCTTACTACCACTGTTGCCTGTCAAATTGTCTCTTTTTCTCATACAGAAGCCATGGAATTTTTTATGGATAGCAATTACTTACAATATCCAATGAAGTACATCAGATGTAACAACCACCCTTTAGCCCTTCATTATTTGGTCGTCTCTTTGTTATTTCTAGTCATCCATTTTCACCTAAATTATTTATTTATACTGCATATTTGACAAGCAGGTATTCTTTGCTTTATTTTATTTCAGTAGTTGTTCAAAAGATATAGGGATTTATTTCAATGTTCTCCTATTTAAATTTACCTTATTTTTATTCTTGTAAGTACTGTCTGAACAGCTAAGGCATTTTGTTTATCTATCAAAGGTATTAAAAATTAAAATAATGTCAATATCAGATCTTAATCATTATGGAGGGATTAAGCAAATCTTATATTTATCCATAATTTGTTTGCAATTTTATTTATCTCTAGCTGTCAAATGCATTTGCATTTACAATATTGTTGCACTATGTATGTGTGCTCCAGATAAACACATTAATATATCTTTATATTGATAGATGAGCACAGGATGTTTCATTTATTATGGTCCTGAAACATTTTCTGGTACAGGCCTGCATTAACATCATCATCATCATATGAAAATTCTAAATTTCATTATATTATACAAGAAGCCCACAAAATACACGATTTACATGTTAAAAACCAAAGCCTTATAGTTTATTAAATTTAATGTTTGGGAAACTGCCTTTAAAATAACTCACCTGACAAAGGGCAGCTTTACACACATAATCTGTGTCATTTTGAGAAGTACCTTCTTCAATAAACTAAACTGATGTCACACAGCAGTAGAAAAAAGAGATGGTTATTTTTCTTTCATTAAAAAAATTTAAAACCCCACCAGATCTTCTGCTTTTCTCCTAATGCTCTTTCCAGTTACAGGCTATCATGAAACTACAATCCATTCTAAATGAGTACCTGCTGAGTAATAACCTAATAAGTCCAGGCTGTCTGTGAAACTCATGTCCCACTAAAATTATTGGGACTTTTGCCAAAACCTTGAATGAATATTTTCTCCTGCATCTCTGAGTTGATGAATAGAAAGAAACTGTTCCTCCTTTCTCTGTCACTTCTCCTCTGAAACTCTGGCATCCCACAGATCTCTGGCTAGGAAAGTTTTTCTCCAGTATGCTTAAGAAAAGAAAAGAAATTACACTGCTCAGGGAGGCAGCACAGAAGAAAATGTTTGAACTGTTCTTGGTTATTGCAGTAATCTGAGATCATTTGCTATCTCTTCTGAATTAACCAAGAAACTACACAGCACCAATGAATCTCTCCTGTCTCCCACCCGAGCGCCAGAGAAATGGATCTTCTTTCAGTGCCTGGAACAGGCAAAAATTACTCTTTACCCGAGGAACGAAGTTGACACATCATGGAAAAGAGATTAGGGCGAAAAAATGAGAACATGCACGGCCTTGGCCAAAATAAATGCTCCCAAAAAAACCGGACAATTGTGGTATCATAGCAGATTTTGCTAGCTGGGTAGGTAAGGAGCTGGGGGGAGAAAAGATATAAAAGTTTGAAGTGCCACTTACAGCAGCGCAGTTAAAGAGCAAGGCTGCCATCTGCTCCCAGGCTCCTCTGTGAGGCTGGGAAACAAGAGGAGCAGCCCCTTGGGATGAGGGATGGCTGGAAGGGCCCTGGCTCATCCCGCTGCCGGCTTCGGCTGCTGGGCTCGGGGCCAGCTCTGCTTCCCTGCGGAGCCTGCGGGAGCTGCCAGGCAGGGACAGCTCTGGGGGCACCGCGCCGGGCTGGGCTGGATCCTCCTGCCGGAGCTGCCGGGATCCGGGGATCTGCCCTGAACTGGCACAGCCCCATCCCTGCTCCTGTCCCTGCAGGATCTCCCTGCCACAGTCCCATCCCCTGCAGGATCTCCCCTGGCACAGCCCCATCCCATCCCCTGCAGGATCTCCTCTGGCACAGCTAAAACCCTGCCCCTGCAGGATCTCCCCTGGCACAGCCCCATCCTTGTCCCTCTCAGGACACACCGGGATCATTCCCCTTCAACAAGTGCTGTATCTTGTCGTTTAGAATGGTTCGTATACTTTCTTTGTTCCAAAACTATCTTCAGCTCTCCTGACTGAAATCAATTATTAACATAATGGCTGGTGCTGTTTGCTGTTTGACCAAAAAGGAAGAACTTGTATGCAGAGGCAAAGAAACATGAGAAGACAGAATTGTTTTAGATTCCAAGACCATTAAGACAGCTGCAGATGGATCTGGAATGAAGGATTTACACTGTTCAGAGCTAAAATTTTAAATAAAGATGGAAGTTGAAAATCAGCATATCAGTAGGATTTTGAGATATTTTTCCCTTTACTTAAGTGAAACTGAGGGTACATCAAACAGAGAAAGTATAAAATGATATTAAACAGTCTACATCTCTTCATCCTTATTCTGAGACTGATGCTAACAAAATATTCACTCAATTGCATTTTTTCAATTTATCACACAGCAGCAAACTAAAGTTCAAATTACATGAGTGAAAAGTTACAATGACTTTACTCATATCTTTTTTTGCTAATGTAGGCTGTGCATCCATGTGGCACAAAGACATTTGCAAAGTTTAGAGCTCATCACTTTTTTGTGATGATGCACATGCCATATGGCATTTTTCCTGAGCACTTATTAGACTTCTGTTGTTTGCCGTTTCCTGTTTAGAAGTACAAAAAATTGTAACTAAAATGAAAGCACAAGCTTTTTGTTAATTGTTAAGACTGATGATTAAATATTGATCTTTTTTAAAGGAACTACTCTTGTATCATTATTTTCTCTACAGCTTTTGAGATCATGGTGGAATTCAGTTTCATTTGGAATCTCACTATACTTTGCATTTTTCTCTTTTCTGGAGTAGCAAGATTTGAAAATGAAAGGGAAATTTGTAGGCTATAAATTGAGAAGTTACACTCTCTGTAGGCTTACATTAATCTGATTATCTGTACATAAAATCAGATCAGAAATGCCTGAAATCAAGTAATACAGATTTTCAATAAATCCATCTCGTCTTCTCCCTGCTGCCCTCCATCTCCACTGCCCCTTGAAATGGAACTGCTGCTGTGTTTCAGAAGTTGTTTCTACAAAGACATCACCAGATACCAGGAACTTTGTAATTATTTTATTTTCCATAATAGGAAGGGAGTTTCTTGTTGGTTTTTTTTTGTTTGGTTGGTTGGTTTTGGTTTTTTTGTTTGTTTGTTTTTCTAATTTAGGAGAAAACATGTTTGCAATAGACTTTCAAATAAAATGCCTTCAGTCCAGGTCAGAATTTATGTAAACCTATGGCGGATCACTCGCTTTTGGACATACATAGAGTCTAATATGTTACCTATAACTGATTGATACAGACTGGTCACTTGAGAAACTATTAAACTATTCTTTTTTATGCATGAGATCTGCCATCTGACGAGCAAGTTGCCTGTGAGAGGGAAACTTTCATGGTGTTACTGCAAAACCTCTGTTGACAAAATCTTACAAAGTAGGTTCCTAAGGTGAGTGCTCATTTTAATATTGCATGAAGATCAACATTTGAATGTATTCTTAATTTTAATGGAAAGAAACAACATACAATCACCCCAGTTAGCTGCACTATTTTCCAGAAACCTGGAAAATAGGTTGATACCTGTAACAGCTTAGCAATCACAGTTACCAGTGAGATGAACAGCAGCAGTAAATGGCAAAGCAAGCCCAAAGCTGCTTTAAATCTTCCAGTGTAAGAGATTTATGCACATGCTTACACAGTTGAAATCTTCCAGTGTAAGAGATTTATGCACATGCTTACACAGTTGAAATCTTCCAGTGTAAGAGATTTATGCACATGCTTACACAGTTGTTTAATGTAAAGCATGCCAATGTGTCCATTACTGCAGTGCAAATAAGTTTGTTTCTTGGCAGGACTGAAGCCCTGTTTTGCATTTCTTAAATGAATGTTTTCACTTAAAGTATATATTATTATCTTCAGTCTACACAATGCAGACATACCCTCATGTCATTTAGATCAGCATGACCAACTTTAAACATTCTGTTCACTGAAAACTGCTACAAAATCTTTTGGTCCTACAAACTGATTCATTTGACTAGTTATGCAAATTGATGGCTGTTTTATTGCCCTCCCAAATTTCTTGAATTGGTCCTTCTTTTAAATCTTTGTTAAGATTGACTTGGCTTTTTGCTGGCTGGATTTTGTTAATGGTATTTCTGTACAGTGTCAGACAGAATTGGCTCTGAACTTGCCTGAAATATCAATGGAAAAGATTCCCCCCACCAATCACCATTAAAGCAAAAATAAGGTAACAAACTAGAGTAATTCTGTGAGCCAAAAGAAAAGCCAACGGTACTGCTGAAATATAATTTTAATATTGGACTAGATGCAGTATCAGTTATAAAAAATCAGGAAAAATGCAAATTTTATTAAGCAACTTTAATTTCCATTGGACTGGCTTGATATCCTTGATATGAGTGAGTACCATCCTACTTTTATACATCTTAACCTTTAAAGACACATTGGTGAAATTCATTATCTCAAAGCAACTGTTCATCATGTGCTTACTTTTATGAAGTCAGCATTCAATTTGATGACAAAGTAATACGGTCTAATGTCTCAGTGACATCAGAATGGGCAGGCTTGCTCCCCTCTTCCATCTCTTCCCCTTGTCCTGGACAAATTCTCCAGCCACCTTCTCTGTGCTGACACTGACACATTACAAATCTGTTTAGCGGAGCTAGATCATCAGGAAAATATAAAGTTTTTGGCAGAATTAGATTTTTGTTCCTTTATCTGCATGAGGGATTTCACTGTGTGGTCACACCAAAGGTGGTGCTGATGCAAGGGCAGCAAGAGTACATGACTGAAGCAAGTGAAGGAGGAATGGCAGAAGAATTTTGCCACTTTCAGTGGCACCTGGTCATTATATCAGCACAGATCTATCTTCAAACTACACCTTTCAGTTCAAACTGTAGGGACAAAACTTTTCCTCAAGGTAAGACTGAAAAATATATGTAATGTAGAAATATAAAATGAAGTGGTTTTTGAGGTAGAGCAGCTATATTGTTCCCTGTAATACTAAAAGGACTTTATTACTTGTCGCCATACTTGGAAAGTACTTTAGTCTTTAAAAGAATTCACATGATGGAAAAATGTTAATCAAAATAATGATAAATTATAAACTGTATCTCTAAAGAAAATAAGCAAAAAGCCAATTAGCCCAGTGCTTTTCTTCAACAAACATGTGGAAACATATCCAATTATTTTGGAAAGCACCAATTAAAATAAAATGAATAATCTAAATACCAGAACTAAATACTTCATTTTATAATTACCTTTCTCAAGAAGCGGGCTTTAAAATAAACTGTGAAATACTGTCAATCTGTCATGCTTGCAAGCTTTAGTGACACCACAGTTGTTGCTCCCTTGCCTTCGTGTATATTGCACTTTGCATTAGCAAGTAACCAAAGTGACACTAAACAGACCCGTTTCTGATAAGGGTATTCAAACATCTGAATATTTGGTTAGACATATCGGAATAAAGATCAAGGTGTATCAAAAAAAGGAGTATTATTCAGGCTGTCCATTACAGGAATTTTTAAAAAGGAGAAATATGACATAAGGTGTCTCTATGCACATGGTTAACAGCATGTGACTACACAGAATGTGAACATGCACAAGAGGGAGAAGAAGAGGTCCTTTTGTTTGAAAAATCCATGTGCAATGCAGGCATAACTGCGTTGTAATACTGCATTGAGAGAGTGGATGGGTATGAAAACTGTTCTGTGTTCTATGACAGACATGAAGAAAGGAAAGCCATAAAATGGGGCTCTTTGCTTTCAGAGTTGCAGAAGAGTATTGAGAGCAATGTGCATCACAGAGTAGTCCTTTCTTACAATCTCACAGAGCAGGATGCAGTTCATTATTAATGAATCCTACTGAGCCTACATGACAAAACCAGGATTGAAATTACAAAATCTGAAAACAGTTACTGCACCATGTACCCACATAGAACTGGGAAAAACCCGAGTTGATTTTTCTGTATGTAAAATTGAAACTTGGAGAGCTGAACATTGCCTTCAGACAGCATAAATAAGATTCCTTGCAAGCAGTAAGGGCATGGTGGTACCAGCCTTGTTGTGCTACCTTTTCCATCTGCAAGCAATCAGTATGGGAATGAGGCCCTTTATAGCATGAGAATATCTCAAAGACAATCCCATTATGATGAAAATGGGGATTAGAATATACCACACTGACAAAGTGTGGCCAAGCAATGGTAGTTTACTGATGAATGAGACCCTCACTTTCAGACAACAGTGTGTTGGTAACTACAGAATGTTGAGCCACAACAGAATTTAATACATATATGAAAAATATACATCTTGGAGGATTTAACACCTGGAAGTTTTCCCTACACTGGTGCTGTTTCTTTTTACCCTTCCATTCCACCACTGGTCCTTATCAGAGATAGAAGGCTAAGTACATGTTTAACCCTGGCTTTGTGCTCATAGAAGAAACCAAATTAATACAGTAGATGGTTGTGAAGTTTGCCACCATGAGAAAACACTCCAACCCTATTCTTGCTAATACTGGAAGATAAAATTTGACAATAATGTGAGTTTTCAAATGCAATTTGTTATAATTATCAAGTTTGCAAAGTCAAGCATTGAAAATCAAAAGGAAAAAAATAAATTTGCACCTGTAGTTTTTATTGGAATTCAAATACATGAATTCTGATGCACTTAGTAACATAACAATTTCTTTTTATGGTTCCTCCAATTCGCTCACTTCTCTGAGCCAGAACGTGCAGGGAAATGTGGGGAAAAAATTATTTGTTCTATGGGTAAGGTGTGCTGCCCCAGATAAATGGGATATAACTCTTGTCTTTGTCTTAGAAGACTAAAGTGATATTGAATAAGTCACCTCAACCAAATTTTCCCAGAAAAAAATACAAACACTGGTCACATTGCCTAGATACCTGATTTGGAGCACCTGTGATCTGTTTTTATAGTTTTTCCACTAACTGTACATTAAGGAGATGCATTATAAAAATAAGTACTATAAATTATAGGAGTTTCATATTCCACAGCTCAAGCGATATATAAATATTTGAGGCAAAAAGTTGGAGAGGAATAGGTAAAATCCAGGGTAAATATGGCAGGCTACAAAAGAGAGGGAAATAATCTGTCACAGGGCACAAGAGTAAAAGCCATGCTTATCAATGCTAGCAAAGCAAGGAAAGGTAAGAGTATCTTTGTCTTTCCCTCAGTTAATGTATGCCTGGTTTAGACTGATTGACACTGTGCTTTAAAGACAAAAACTAAGTCATGAAATCTTTCACATTATCATATTTGACTGAATTTTCCTCCATTGATTTTACTCCACCTGCAGCGCACTAGACAAGGTAATAATTTATGATAATTATATGAAAATATACAATTAATATTCATCACCTCTCATTTCTCATCACTTTAGATGATCAGTAATGCAGAGTAAAAATGCTGTCAGATTTCTAATTGCTTTGTAATGGGCTTGAAATAGGGAAATCGTTAAAGACAAACAATCTGTCACTTGTCTGTTACCTTAACTATCTATCACTTAAAAAAACCCTCATTAAATACATTGCTAATGAACGACAAAAGACTGTACTCAGTGTGCCCAGATGTACCTTTTTAAACAATATTGTAAATTGCTTAAATAATTCCCAAGACGTTTTCAATCATTTCTGTGGAAATTTAATGGAAAACATATATTTTCCGTGCATGTTACATCTCATTTGTTCACATCATTATGACATTTAGTCTATCATATGCACATCTCCTGGGAGACAAAACTTTTTCTTTTTACTGTTGACAAATCTGATCAATTAAAACAAATTCTAGAAGAACTTAACATTCAGATCTCTGACCCCCTTCTCCCAAAAAAAAAAAAAAAAGGAAAAATACATTAAAAAATTAAAAATAATTCTATCTCTTCCAAGGATTTTTAGTGTCTAGATTAAAAAAGAATTCTGACTTTATTCAAAGTTGAACAAATTATTTTATCTCAATTGTTCCCAAGAGACAAATCTCACAACGTTCACTTCCACCACTTTTTTAAGTCAGCTGTCTGCTACAGCTCTGACAGAAAATTTCACTGGAAAAAAATTCTCCTCACTGCACTGACTGAATTGCCAGGACGAAAACAGCACACCAGAACTTCAGTGATACCCCATAGTGAAATATTGTACTATTATTTGCCACATTAATTGCTGATAATAACTGTCATACTAAAACATTGAGAAAACGAAGACATAACAACTGTAAAAATTATTTAAGACAAAATATTCATCTTGCATGTCTTAAACATGATCAATCTCCTAAATTTATCAAAACCCAATCAATATTGAGTGCTTATTTTTAACACTGAAAGAGGTTTAGATTAGATATTATGAAGAAATTCTTCACTGTGAGAGAGGTGAGGTCTTGGCCCAGAGAAGCTGTGGCTGCCCCAGCCCTGGAAGTGTTCAGGGCCAAGCTAAATGGGGCTCTGAACAACCTGGTCCCGTGGAAGGTTCCCTGCTCATGGCAGGGGGTTGGAATGAGATGATCTTTAAAGTCCTTTCCAACCCAAACCTTTCCAGGAGTCTCCATGTAGTAATATAAACACACAAAAAAAACCCCAAAAAAACAAAACAAAACAAAAAACAAAACAAACAAAAAAACCCAAAAAACCAAAAAAGAACCAAAAAAAAAACCCCAACTCACCAAAACAAAACCAAAAAAAAAGCCAAAAAAACCCCAACTCACCAAAACAAAACCAAAAAAAAAAAACCCACCAAAAACCAAACAAACAAGCAAACAAGAAAAAAAACCCAACCAAACTTTACTACTCTAACCAAGACTTTGAAAAATAACAGTTCAGAAACAAAAAATGTAGTTAACAGTGAGAAAGTCTGCACATTTCAGCTGGTCCATCCATTTGGTCATCCTTAATTGTAGTACACAGTATCCAGTTAAGTCTTTAAATAATTCTCTTATAATTCTATGACAACACAGCAAAACGTTACATGACAGTTTCAAGAAAAGCATCTACTAAAACGTTAAATATTCTCATAAAAATCCCTGAAACCATCAGTCTACATCTAAATGATCTTAAACAAGAGAAAGAAACTTGGTACCATATTGGAGTTGTCCAGCTCCTGTGAAATGAATAGCACCAATGCATGCTTACATGATTTGTTTAGGATAATTAAGGAAGTAGTGAAGCCTGGTTTCTTACAGATGTGTCTCATACCTCCATTCTGGGACAATGGTCTCAGGTCTTCTCCATGACTGCCTGGTCTGTCTCCACTCACCCTAGACTGTCATGGTGAGTTCTCCACACTCTCCTGTCATTTACCTATTCTTTTTTTTTTTTGCCTTTAGAAGGGGAAAAAGCAGCAAACCTCTGGCTATGTTGAGCTGTGTGCTGACTTACCAGCCAGGAGCTGTCTAAATTTTCTACATGTACTGCTAATTTTCTATTTAACAACTCATTACAGATATACTGCTGCACACAATTGCTCACAATCTCTCAAACAACTCTGTGTTTAACATGCTGTAGGAGTTGGCTTCAGGTACCAATCCTACCATGAGTTAAAATGGAAAAAACTGAATATGCAACACTTCAGAATTTTTGGCATAAAGGATGAACAATGGATATTGTATCCAGTCTCTAGGAGGATATTAACAATTTGTGGTGAAAGTGCATAAAGGGCAAAACACCAACCTGCTGACTGTTATGTAGAGACACTGACAAACAGCACAGACAAAACTCAGACTAATCAGATCTTGAGTAGTTTTGTATATTTGATGTTTTCCCACCCTTAGTCCTATACTCACCTAGGGCAGAAAGTGTTAAATTTTAAATAAATTCTCCATGTATATCAGTCAACCCCAGCTGTCCCACTCCCTTCCTTCACTGGTGGTTAATGGGAAGAATATGCCAGGAACACTCCCAGCTCTTCCTGACAATGTACAGCCCTGCTGCTGCTCCACTTGAACAGTTCAAAGAGTATGAAAAACGACAAGCAGTTGATTTAATTGCAAGTATTTAATTCTAAAAATACTGTCAAAGCAAGGATGCTGTGCATTTAAAAGCGTAGTGTGAACTGAGTTTGCTCAGAGTAATATTTAGGGATTTTGCTAACTAGGTTTGCCTGAGATATCAAAAGCTGAAGTCTACAAAGTCTTCAGTACCCACCGAAGGTTATTTTGGTGTTGGTGTTGTTGGTTTTGGTTTTTGTTGGTTTTTTTTTTTTTGTTGGTTTGTTTGGGGGTTTTTTTTTTGGTTTTTTGGGTTTTGGATTTTTTTTGTGGTGGACGAGGGGTTATATGAGGTTTTGTTTGTGGTTTTTGGTGTTGGATTACGGGGGTGGGTGTGCGTGTGTTAAGGCTTTTTGTGGTTTCTTGTTTGTTTTTAATGAGCAAACACTTTTACATCATTAAAAGCCAGTTTCCAGAGCTTAATTTGTTCCATCAAGAGGACGTTCTTCTTTCTCCTTTAGGACAAGCATCGCCTAGAAAGAAACCACGGCCTTACTCCGCGCGCAAGGCCGCGCGCCCAGGCTGCGGAGCTCCGCCTGCGGGGCCGGGCGCGGGGGAACCCCGCAAGGGAGCGGCGCGCCCGGGAGGAGGAGGAGTCCCTGCGGGGAGAGCGGCTGTGGGGCGGCCCGCGCAGCGAGCGAGGGGAAACGGGCGGGGCAGCGGTGCCTCCGAGCCCCGGCAGACGGAGCGAGAGCGGGCGGGGTGCGGAGCAGCGCCGCGGCAGGGACCGGCGCCGGCGGAGCCGCGGTCGCCATGGGGACGCGTCGGGCCTGGCCGGGCCGCGCTTCCTGCCGGTGCGGCGCCACTACTGCCCGGCTGGAAACAGCCCAGGCGGCGCGGCAGCCACACGCGCTGCTGCCCCGGCCGAGCTCAAGGGCCTGGAGGCGTAAAGCGCCGCGGGGGAGCGGAGGCTGTTTCTCGCCGGACGAGTTACGCGTGGCACAGCCATGGACGGTGCGGGGCAGGTGGGTGCGCGGGGCGGCCGCGGGGAGCGGGGAGGAACCGGGGCGGAACCGGGGCATCCCAGGGGGCTCGGGCCGGGCCGGGCCGGGGGACAGCGGGGCAGCGGGGAGGACTGGGGAGCTTAGGGAAGGGCGCCGGGGGCTCTCCGGCAGGGCCCGGCGCGCTGAGCGAGGCCGCGGCCTGGGCCGGGCTGTCAGCCTCCCTGCCGCTCTCCGCCCGCTCCCCAAGGCCGAGGTTCGGCCCGCCGTGGCTGTGCGGTGGCTGCGCTGTGGGCAGCGGGGGCGGAAGGCACGGTGCCGGGGCGCTGCCTTGCCTTGCCGCGTGTCTCCGAAAGGTCGGTGGGATCCCCGGGAGCAGCTGGAGCGGGGCGGGCAGGACGGGTGCGTGGCGCTTTCCCCGCAGTGTGTGTGCCCGCGGGCTGCTCGGGGCTCTGCCGGGCTTGAAAAGCATACTTCTCTTCCCCCGGGAAAGAAAGGTTGATTCTCCAGTAGGGCGGTAGTCACCAGGAAGCAGTTTTAGTGCTGAAATGGAAAAAAAACCCCAAACCTGTTTTTTCCCCCCCTTTCACAATTAATTAAGTCACAGTTATAGAATTTGTGTGTTTACAAAGTTCTTGCCTACTGACAGCATAATCTCTTATCTGAAAGTTCATGGTAAATCAGCCACTGCAAGCTTGGAATTCCAGCACACCTAAGAACCTGCGTGAAACTCAAGTGTTGCCGTTCTGTTACTGACACTTAATTTTCCTATTTATTTTTTTCTTTCTGGGTCACTAACTCGATGATAGTTGGCCAGCATAGGTACCCGCACAACAAGTTAGGTTTTACTTAGCAACCTGCTCTAACTTTATATGTTTTGGTTATTTTTGTTTATATTTTTTAAATGCTCTTCTACTCTAAGAAAGTTGGCTTCTTACTCAGCAGGATGAAGGAATTCCCATGCTCTGACTGTCATTTTGTAAAAACTAACAGATACCTTTTCTTACGTCTTCTTGCATGGATCTTATTCCCAGATTGAAAAATAGCACACTTTTCTGTACTTTATGTTTTCACGTGTTAAGTACAGTATTGCTTCAGAATTGAAAATTTGTTTTAAAAAGTGTTTGTATAAAAGGTGTGTCTGTAACCTGGGTCTCTTCAAAACAGTTCATTTTACACACAAAATGATTTTTAAAGAAGTGTAGATGGCTTCTGAAACATGGTATGCTGAGGAACTTGGACAGGAAACACAACACTTCCCATATGACAATCTATGGGATGGAGAGGCCATGTGAATTAAACTTTTTTTGCACAGTAGCTCTCATATGAGGATGTAGAGGTCCTTGAGAGCTACAGTCAATTTTGTGATCCTGTAGTTTGCCATGTTCTCATTTCTGCTTTTTCTGTTTCCCTTTCACATTGTAATTTCATTTCTTTGATTTTCTTACACAGTGGTAAAGAAGTGATGTCAAAGCCAGTCAGGCTATGGCCTTTGAAAGGATAAACCAGAAGGACTGGTACAAGGTCCTGGGTGCCAAACCATCGGACAGCCTGGCAGAACTGAAACGGAAATACCAAAAACTCGCTTTGTTGGTAAGTCTGGGTTTCATACTTAAGCTACACAAAAATAATTTTTATTATTATTCCATTTTACGTCTTCCCCTCAGTGCAGGTATTTTGCTCAAAAGCTGCTTTGGCCTGGGTTTCTGAGGAAAGTGGAGTGTCTTTTTTGATACTGTTGACTGTTCTCAGCTGAATTTGCTAGACAAACAGAATTCCTAAGGTAACTAAATTCCTGTTTCTTGGAAGCTGGTGACTTGGTAGAGAAGGGGAAAGGAGGTGAGCAGAACTCACTTTTTATAGGAAAAACCCTCTTTTCTTTTGGAAGCTGCTAGCTAGACTGTCAGTATTGGCAGAGCCTTGGAGCATGTGCATGGCAGATTTGAGGTGGTTTGAGGTGTCGGGACAAATGTGACAAGAAGTTGAGATTTTTAAGTGAGGTAAAGAGAATGCCAGTGACCCAGGAGACTGAGTTGTTAGAGTTGAAATAAATTCATGGGTCTGGGGGGAGGTTGTTTATGTTGGTGTGAGTTTCTTTAAATAATTTTATTTCTAACCACTATGAAAATTATTTTAAAGTTGGCCATTTCACCAATATGTTCCAATTTTACACATTTTGATATTCTTCAGTTGAATTTGCTAGGCAACCCTGCTGTACATCTGCTCCTCAGTGCTTCCTGTGAACTGGTTTCTTTGTCTGAAACTGATTTGTGTACTTAGTCTGAAGTTTCTACAACTGACAAAATGTTTGTGTGCAGATATAGGACATAAATCCTTTGGTTCTGACTATTAAACATTGATTGTTCTAATGTGGGAGAGGGCTTTGGAAACCACGCTTCTTAGTTCCACTTTGAATAGGAATAGTTGTTTTCTTGGACCTCCTAATGTGTTTTTTTCCCTATGGAATTGTTGGTAAAATGTGAGTAAAAGATTAATGAAGATCTGTTTGTTCTTAATGAAGGTGATCAGGGGACCACAGTTTAAAATACATCTTCTGTTCACCAGGGAGTTAATTTACACTGAATGCTGTAATGGAATTAATATATTTCTTTCCCTATGAATTAGTGTGTAATAATGGTATTAAAATTACAGGCATTGTTCAGAGCTGTTACAGAAGTGAAACTACATAGTCCCTTTCTTGTATGAAGTTTTTTTAATGAAGCTTTGTGTTATAGAGCTGTCCTTTCATGTAATTTAGTGTAATTATTTTGGTGTGTATGAAGTGAGAATTATAAAAGTTTACAACTGTCTGTGTGTGTGTCTACATAGTTTTGAAAGATTAAAGTATTCTTTTAATATACAAGCATTTCTTTAGCACCTTGGGCATTTCCAACTAAATTAATTAGTGCTCTTTATTTGAAAAGAATAGTGAGAGTGAAAAGTCAGTGAAGAGGTGTTAGAGAAAATGAAGATACTTTATTTTTCTTTTAGTGTCTGTGCTGGATGTCTCTGACTAAAAAGAGGTGTTTACTGATGTTTACTTGTAGGTGTTTTCCCAAGGCAGATCTGCTGCTTGTCTGTTGTTGTTACCATATGTCCTGTCTCTGCTCATCTTTTTCTTTTAGCTGAACTGTTACAGACTCTAGTTGATGGTCTACTTACAAATGCAGCATCTAGCACTGTCACTCTGGAGTCTTTGAAAGCATAGTGGTAATGAGCCCATGGTGATTTTTATGCACCTTAAATGCCCATCGGCTGTAGGAGTGACTTGAGGGGACAGTGCATATCCTCTCTTAGTTACAGTGTGAAAATCAGTGCCACAGTTGTTGTTCAGTTGAGGGGTTCCATGGTTGACAAAACTGTAAGGCTTCCATGAAAGAAAACTCTGCCAGGGCATGTTAACACAGAAATGTTCTCTCTGATTCAGGGATCCATGAGCTGTGGAATACTGGAAATATAATGGAAATGTTGCTGAATGTTTGTATTATCCTGATGCTATTTCCTAGGCATCCACTGTTCATTGTTAGTCAGAAATCCAGCACTGGATGGACCTGCTGTGTTACCTTTTGTGTCCTTTCAGATGAAGTCAGCTCCCCAAGCCTGGTGCTTGGAGCTCATGGTAACTTCTCAGCTCTAAGTGCCCAAGTGCTCCTTGGGTTCTCTGACGCTGCTCTTGGAGATGGGAGTGGTGCAAGTGGCACTGCCAATGGCAAGGGCAGGGGACAGGGCTGCTTGCAGGTTTTGAAGTACCCTGGCAGTAGTCAGTTACTGGAGTAGCTCCAGTTTAGAAGCTGGAATAGCAGATAAACACAGCCATGTATTGCTTCTTAAAAGATTTCATGTCAAATTTTATGGTCAGTGCAGAACATTTTCCGATTTTTATGTAGTGGCAGAAGTTAATCTCCTGAAGAACTGTGCTGTGCTAATAGCCTTAAAATCCAAAGGTTTGTGAAGCAGCTTGCATCTTGGAAGCCAGTTGCAGTTAATATGACATTGATTCTGTAATCATGAATGTTCTGGTCACACATCAAGCAGAATAGATGGTGGAATTTATTTTTAAACATAATTCTGCTGTTAAAATACAAAATGGCAAATCTCTGAGTCCAAGCCTTTTTCAAGTGATCCCCAATGCTTTGTGTTGAGCATTTGCTTTTTGCCATCTGTTATTTTCTGTATTTGTCAACACATGTATGCTTAGCATCTTGAAGGAACAGGCAGATGTAAAATTTCCAAAGCTGAAAAGAGTTGGAGATCTTGCCATATGTCATCCAAAAGGTAACTACATTTGCAGTTAAATCTCAGGATTGACCTTAATAATACAAAGCAGTACAGAATCAAAAGTGGTTGAATTGTAGCTTGGTAAGAATGACTTCATAAGGGCAAATTAGCTTAAAACTGATGAATTTTTAAAACTGAACCTGTTTTTGTTAATTCTAACAAATTGAGGTTAATAACCCAGAACAAACCTGTTCATAGACACCCTACTAGAGTGAATTTATTTGCTTACTGTTTTGCCATATTTTTCTGGACTGTTTTAGTTTTTTCATTCGGTCAGGTCACAACATGTATTTAAGTGAATTATTTTACTGTAGATAATGTCAATTTCTTCTTGTCCATTCCATCCTTAAGAATAATATTATTTGGTACAGAAAACAGTTTTGGGCTAAAAGGAGAGCTTTTTTTTTTTCCCTACACCTTCTAACTATTCAATCATCTACATAAAATTTCTTTGCAACTTAATGAAACGTAATTTTTTTAAAAATAATTCTTGTGTGACTTTGATACCTGGATCATCTTCATACGCTATTATTGTTACAATCAGTAGCATATGAAAATAACAGACTTTTGGGCACAAGATGCATATGCCACTGTCAATTCTATATACAAAGCTTATTTTTAAAAGAAAAAAAAACCCTTTTGTGTATGCAGGCTTATACTCTATCACAGAGCTCCAGCCAGTAGTTCTAAAAGAAAAAAAAAATGCAGATGAGTGCTTTGAAACCAGCATAGCTTAATGCAAAGATTCCTTGGCTGGCTGTTGTAAACTCATGCTAAAGTGCTTTCTGAAGCACAGGTGACTTGTAGTTCCATACTCTGAAAGGAGCAAAACAAATTCTGAGAATTATTATCTTGTTGAAGTGGTAGGAGTTTGGTCTTCAATCTCCTGTCTTTGGAACATGTTGGTGGGTTTGAGATATTTGGGATGCACACAACCTTTTATCCACAGATATGCAGTAGTTTCAACAAGGTGATTCCTTAAATGGATAAACAGGTTTTATGCTCTATACTTGGTTTTTCAAGGAATCCATACCAGCTTTTAGGAAGGACAGTGCTTATGTTCCATCTCTGAATGTGTGTCAAATCCACAGAAGATGATATTAGACCAACAAAAAAAGGACATTTGGAGGGAGGGGGGAAGTTAAACTATCTTATAATTGGCACATTTTTTACATCTTTTGGTCTAGCACTTTGTGGTCAAAGAATGAGTTGTCAGGTTGTTTTTGAATTTTTATGTAACTGCTTTATCTCTGAAAACTGCTTTTCACCAGGAATAAAGTCACCAAATGCATAAGCTTTGTCTAGCTGAAAATCAGGTGTCTGTTCCTGTTGATGCTGATGATATTATAGGATACCTTTCAACTGGAAAAAAATTATTGTGCAGGAAAATTATATGCTGCTGTTACAATGTGTGCCCTAATCTTAAAGAAAATCCATGTAATTTGAGTAGGCAGTATGCAAGAAGCTCTTATTTTTAATATGGTAAGGAAATAAAATGTGCCATTTAACACAGAGTGTTACAAAGATTATCTTTTTATCAAAAGGGGTGGTGTGTGTGTGTATAAATACAAAGTGTTAAGGTGCTTACTTGATCTGTTTGAAAGAGTAGAAGATTTGCAAACAGAGCATCAGGCATAGGTGAGAGACTCTCAGCAACAATAAATAAGGATATTAATAGAAATTCCATTTAATGAGGCAAAATGATTTCAAGAAGAGATTATTCATGTTTAAAGGAAAGACATTCTGACTTTCTGGAGAGCAAAAAATCTGTTACCAGATTTATGTACACATCTAAATTCTTCAATCGAGAGAAATGCAGAAGGTGTCATATATCGAAAGTTAGAGAGCTGCTTGCACAATAGTTGTTTTAAAGTTTCTTGCAAGATAAATTCAGTATTACTCTTGAAAGGACCTGCCTACTGGGGATCTTCATGCTGAGTTTAAGTTGAGCATTTGAAACTCAAAAATGAAAACACTTTTTGTATTGGAAGTCTCATAATAATGGTTTTCATGAAGGCAGCGTGTGTATTCCTTTTTTAATGCCTTGGCAGGGTTTTTTTTTTTTTTGTTTGAAGAGCAGCATACTTGTTAGAAATATTTAACAGATCACTGTGCTTAGCTAATTCCAGCTTCACCTAACTGCGAGAAAACGGATTTGTAATTTGACAATATAAACAGAACAAGTTCAGTGCAGCCTGGCTGGAGCTTGACTGGAGTTAATCTAATTGCTGCAGAGAGAAAGATAAGCCATCAAGTTTAATACAAAGGACTATTGTTTTAATGCTCAGGGTAGTTTTACTTCGAGCTGTTCTTCACATCTGATTTACTAATTACCCCTTTAATAAAAAGAAGGGGGCATATTTTCAGGTTGTGACTTGAAAAGTTGATTACTAGCCTAGGTAGTACCAAATGAAGCTTGGTGGTACAGAAGTCACTAATTCAAACAGCTTCATCAGCCAGGTCATGATTGTGCTGCTGCTGATTAAACTGTGAGAGTTGTTTGATTATTCACCTGACTTTGGTGTTGAGTTTTGTTTGGCTTTTCCTTACACCAGAAGAGTTCATCATGATATTCCATAGGAGGTCTGGAGAATGGGGGCTACCTTGTGATGATGATATTGCAGGTGTTGGAGTAACAGGAGCTTTTGTCAGTCTGAGTAGCGCCACAAAGGTGTTGCATGTGTCAGGGTGGTGCTTAAAGCTGAGCTCTGTGGAGCTGTGTGACAGTGTCACGTCTGAGCTGAAGCTCCTGCTGGCTCAGTCGGAGCCCTGGGAAGGTGCAAAGCTGGTGGCAGTCTGTCCTTGGGCTGTAAGTGCTCCCCTGCAGTAACTGTGCTGTACAGAATTAGGCAGCTGCTAGTCCGGTGAAATGCAGGGATTCACCAGGCAGTGCTCTCAGTGGTCAGCAGCCAGCTGGAGGGTGAGCTCTGCACACATCCTGCCCAGGAACTGGCTAAGAAAGGCATCCTGACTTGCAGAAGAGATGGGGTGGGGAGAGAGATCATGGACAGAGGTGAAGAGAAAAGGGATGTAGTGAGGTATCTTAGCAGAAAAAGGTGCAGCTCAGTTTATAGGGACTGATGTCTTACCGCTCTGTAATGTGTAATGATTTTTCAAAGATGTAGGCAAATTTTAACAAGTGGATGGGATGTGAATATCCCTACAGAAGAAGTTTTATCTTTAACTTACACAGAATATGAGAACCCATAGCATCACAAAATGAGCCATCAGGTAAGCAGTGAATTGCGTATCCAGATAGTTCAGCCAATTATGAAAGTAATGGTAGTTAAAAAAAATTATTTCTGAATTTAACCTGTTTACTTACAGCATTATTGTCCACAGTTTGTTTGTTATAATGAGCAGCTTCTGATACCTCCTGTAGATTTATGGTTCATACATAACAGAATGGGCATCAAGCAATTGAAATGGGAGATTTGGCCAATACCTGCTTGGTCTTTGATGTCATTACTGCTCTGCAGAGGAATCTGATGCTTCTCTTGGACATTTTGTGCACTGGTTATGTAAGTTACTCATTGTAACAATATATTTTAAAAAGGATCTATAGTGTCTTTGGTAGACTTTTTGTGAAAGGTTTGATACTCACAAATACTTACTGTGTCCTGAGTCAGTATAAAATCAAAATTCTGATTAAAAATAAAATCTTTAGTAGTTTATTAAATGCCATGAAAATGTTTCTTTAATATTACCAGGTGTTTTTTTCAGTATTTTGAAGACGTATTTATATAGTTCTATATTATGCAGTGTCCTTTTTATCTCATTTCTAAAGTGAGATGTTTGAAATAAAAATCATGCAGCAAAAGATATGAATTAAAGCATAAAGAAGGAAGCTATAAAGACCAGCATAATGTTTTCACATCATAAATGTCCTGATTATTCTGATGTTTGAACAGCCACAGTCAAGAGTACCTTGAGCAGTTCAACATTTCCGAATCAGACTGCATTCAAGTGTTTACTTCAGAAATTTTAAGCACTAGGTCAATTATTTAAAGAAGCTATAACTCTAGAACAGTGGTCTGAAGGATAATAAAAGTTCAGAGTAGAATCAATCATCTTGCAATAGCTGTGTTTATATAAACATCTCTTATTGCTGTTAAATGAAATCGACCATGTTTGTGTTTAATCTGAAATAGTTATTACATCTTTTTAAATATTGTCATGTGGTGTGCTAACCTGTAAAACTCGGTGTTTTGGAGACTTGTGGGGTTTTATATTATTAATATAAATTATCTGTGTCAAATTTTGTCTTCCATTTGAAATACATAATTATTACAGAAAATAGCTAAAGCAATACATTCTCATGTTCCTTCTTTCTTTCATCAGAAAATCCTGATCTGAATGACACAACTGTCCCACCCTCCACCTTTTCCTTGCTTCAGTGCATCACAAATGCTTTCTCATCTCCCATTGAGTTCAAATGCTCAGCAGACATGAGTACATTTCAGCTGATTTAATGCAGAAGCAAATTCATATACCTGAAGGCTTGGCTTGTAGGATACTTAGTAGATAGCTTATTATTACAGAAAAAATGTTCAACTTTTTGTACTCTGCCATTGGAGAGTACAAAACTACTCTTATTTGGATAAACTCTTTATCATTTAATTTTCAGTACATTAAAAGTAATTTTTCAAGGCTGAAAAGTCAGTAGTCAACTATTGACTGACTGTTGTCAAAAACTTGACCCTTCATTGTTATTCCTACTAAATTAACAATAATGAAAAAATTCAGTCTGTTTTCCTTGGATTTATGAGTTAAGAATGTCCATAGTCAAAGAAGGTAAAGATGAATGAGTTTGCTGAGCAGCAACTTAGCTAAACACTTCTCTTTTCTCAACAGAATATCAGATAGTAACTAATGAGGTGTTTGAGGAGAGGCTGAACAAGAGCTGCCTTTTTAAGATGTGCTTGCCTTCTGTTAGAGCAATCCAGGATTGGCTCCTTCTGCTACAGAGGAGCAATGCCCACTATGGACTTGGGAGGATTCTCCCAGGGAAACTCTGCCTTCTGTAAGTGTTGCTGTTGAAGCTTAAGGAATAAAGCCTTGGATTATTCCTCTGCAGTTGCTGACCTGTGCTAAGTTTTGATTTTACTTTCCCATTTCCTTCTCTTGACTGTTACTTTACAAAATGGGGCAGTTCTGTAAAGGCTAAGACTGCTTAGATTATTAAAGATCAATGTCCGAAAGCTCAGTAATGAATTCTGGTAAGTGAGCAGAATATTCTGTTGTCATGTGATTTCCTAGTCACCCTCAAAGTATGTCCCTTCAGCGTTGTGAGGACACACTGCCATAGTTGTTTCCTGGCTGCAAATGGAGAAATTTGCCAACCACATCCAACTTCAAATTAGAAGTTAAATTAACACAAAACTAGTGATCAGTCCAGATAGGGGGAGCACATCCTTCAAACCTTTGAATAAATCCAATACAAACCAATTTCTAAGTCTGTGTGATTCTGTGGATTGTTTGGAATTGTTTTGTCACTATGGCTATGAATTTTTGAAATTACGCTGACTTTTTTTTTTATATTGTTGCTGTTGTAATTTTTTTATTGTGTTTTGTGTTGTTTTTTGGGGTCTTTGGTTTTTTTAATTCTGGTTTTCACAGCTAAGGAAATTCTGTTAATAGGTAGCTTTCTATGATGTCCATTTTAAAAGTTACAATTCAACAAGGGCCAAACCTATTATTTTGAGATCTCAAATGGCTTCAAACACTGTAGAGATTCTATATTACTCTCAGAGGTGGGGAAAGCTGAAAGAAATAGTTTCAAGAAAACAAAAAATCAAAACCATGTTATGCAAGTGTTGGAGTTATGGTTGCTAATAAATAACTTTTCAAAAGAAGTCCTGTATTCTTCAAGGCCCACTTTCCATCTGCAGCTGAAGTGCCTTAGAGACTTTGTTTATTTTGCACTATGCTTAAATCTGACCTCTTAAAGGTGTGAGGTGTTTTCAGGTATTCCAAATGAACTGGAAAATGAACGTTCTGCTTTGGTTTGGAACTCTGTGTTAGTGCCTGGGGGCAGGGGGGAAACCCAGAAAACTGTGCTTTGTGCTCAGCAGCTCTTAGGAAGTTGTGGGTATCAAAGTACTTGACTTCCTTTGGCTGCAGAAGGGTTTTCTCTTGCAAGTCCCAGTGCCAGCTGAAGGCTGGTGCCCCAAACTGCCAGTCCCTGCCCTTCTGCCAGATGTTGCTCAGCCAGGAAATAGCATCCTGTGGGTTTTCCTTCATGCACTTGCTGTTCATATCAGCTGGAAAGGTTCATCCCCGTTTTTCAGTAGTTTAGGCAGCCCTGGTTGGTTTGGTTTTCTGGAGGGTTTTTTGTTTGTTAGTTGTGGCGGTTTTTGCTATAATAAAAGAGAGGACTGGGGGGGTTGCTTTCACGTGAACTTAGGATTTGCCTAAACTATTTTCCGAACTATTTGTTTGTCTGGAATTATTGTATGACTAGGGCCACATTAATCTATGGCTAAACAAAAAAACATTGTTTAATGTGACATTTAATGGTGTAAATTGTGGGCACAGGAGCCATAAATTTAGAAAAAAACCCTAAAATTCCCGTTATATTTTTACCTGTATACTCCTGTAATTTAAGCGTTTGGTTTTTCCCCTTCATTCCTTTGCTAGTTTATGATGGATATTTTTATTGGTTTTTATTCTCCTGCTGTATAGTGTAGTTTTCAAAGGGCTTTTTGAAGTATGTCTTGAGGTTCTTGGGTCACTCTTCATAGGAAAAGAAGGAGCCATGGATAGAGAGGGGAATTTAAAGAGAAACTCAAGATGTACTTTTTGGTTACCATAGCTTCTGTTTTTTCTCCTCATTTTCATATGTTCATTAGCCAAATAATTGTTTTCTACTATTTATACAACAACAGCTGATTTTCTTTTCTATCAGTAGAAACTGAAACTTTTGCATTTGATTTCTGCATTAAGTCCGTTCAAGAGCTGAAAGGGACGAGAGGTGTGAATATTTAATATGAAAGTTGTATGTGGTAATTACTTGCTGTTTGATCAGACTCTTCTCAGTGTAATGGAGTTAGATCTTTCCAGAGAGTGGGGAACTTGGGGAGAAAGGACCAAGAGTTCTTGCTTTGGTTTCTGTAGGATGGACTGGCAATTCCTGCTGCAGAAGTGGGGTGCATTTCCCTTGCCCCCAGTGCAAGAGGTTGTCTGTCTCATCTGGTGAAAGTTTCCAAGCAAGAATCTGCAGTTCCTTGTTTTTGCAGGCAGAGCTGGAGTACTTTAAAGTAGTGGATTCATGGAGTGTTGCCTTGGACAAAGAGGAGAGCCACTGTCACCAGTTAAAACCAGTAAGAGTGTGGAAGCCCAGAATAGTAAGGTGATGCTACAGTATAGTAAAAGCAATAGCATTTAAAGTACGTTTAGCTTTAAAAAAAGAAACCCAACATGGAAATGAATGAGTTTATGGCAGTGTAATTTAGTCTCTAGGTTTTTTTAATAGGACTTTGAGGACTCCAGTAATTTTCCAGAATTTTCTGCACTGGACTGATAGTCCCATCCTGTGTTTTTACTGTGCAGCTGCCAGTGAATGCCCATTTTGTGTTCTGGCTAGTTTTTTAAAATAAGGTAATTTGGGTTGTCTGTGGGTGTTTTCCTTTTAAAATTATCCACTGAGTAATGAATAACAAAAACGTTAGTGGAAAACTCCTTTTTCCTCCAGAGTGCTGTATTGAGGATGGTTTGCTGGTAATGTTTGAGTCACACCAAATACTTCCTTATAGTAACAGCTATAGCAACAATAGTATAGTCTGAAATATTTCTGTTCCGGTGGATTTTATTTGTCTTGAGCAAAGGTGTAGGTCTGCTGTGCTGGATGTTGTGTATAGCAGTGGTTATTTCTAGCCAGAAGGTTATGGAAAAGATTAATAATTAGTGTAAAACATACAAGCAGTTGAATATTGTGTGGGAAGATTGATACTTGCACAATAATTTTGATCATAGCAGATTATGAGGAGGAAAAAGGCACAAGACTGGGCACAGTTTTCACCAGCTAATTGATCAATGAGCAATGTTAGAAAAAAGTCATAGAATGGATAAGTTCTAAGAGATAAGAAGGAAAATGAAATCATTGTATTTTATTTTTCCATAAATGAGGAACATTTCCCATGAGTAATAATCATCTTGGAGATGGACAGTGCAGGCTGTAATCAGTGTCGGAGCTGATAACAAGATCAGATAGGGCAAGGCTAAAGTTGTTAAAAAGCTTAAAGATTGTTTGTGTTTGGGGAAAAAAGAAGAGGAGATGGATTGAAGTAATGAATCAAGTAGATAAATTCCTTGCTCTTTTGTCCAGCTGTCTTTGGATAGACATCCTTTGGGGAAGTTTAAATCTTGTATGAAAAGATTGAATGTGATGAGGAGCTCTTCACTTTCTGTTTCTCCTCTTTGCAAGTGGAACAAGAAGGCTCCTTCCATGTTTGCTGCTAACTTCTGCCAATTGAGTGAGCAAGTTGAAAAGATTGATTGTGGACTAGGAAGGCAAGTTTAAGACCTGGCATCATTCTTTTCGTAGAAGTGAGCAAGTTTCACATTTCGGAGAGAATGCTTTATAAGAATCAGTGAAATACAAAAAGCACCTTCAAAGTAATCTTGTTTTGTACTGTTTTAACATAAAAGCACTCCTCTCTTTTCTTTCTTTTTTTTTCCCTTTCCAAACACTTGTCACATGAAGCTTTTGAGTATTGAGTTGTGCTAGTTACTTCAGAGGGGATAGCTTACAAAACACAACCGAGTGAGGAACCTGCCCTAGTGAGTGTCCTCAATTCTCACTGTGAGTTTCCTATTGGAATGCACGTGTTACATCCCTGGTGTTCTTGCAGACGAAATTCAAGTGCCACATTTAGTCCACTGAACATACGTCTCGTCTGTTCCAGTCTTTGTGTACAAGAAGGGATGGAATCCCAGAAGTTCAGTTTAGGAAGACTGTAGGGGATGAAATATGAAGCAGATATTTAAAAACAACACTGAACTTTCTGACTGGCCGTGCTCCCCATTGCTGGTGTGGTGCAGAGGAACAATGCCGTGTTTTGCTGTAACCTGGTAAGCATTAGGTGGCAGTAGCGTGTTGTCTTTGGCAGCTGCTTTGTCGCTTGGTTTTTATCTCCTGGTGTCTTCAGTGCAGTTTCATAAATGGAATAAACATGTATTTTATTTCTCTTCATTTTATAAAATGCTGATTTATGGTTTCTTTGGCTGTGTGACTGTAAGGGCAGCTGTTTGGGGTCCTGTGTGCATAGGTGTGCTGAAGTATCTGCAGAGTGTTCATGACTTATTTTCTGATCTGTAGTACCTAACTGTGATAACATTAACCACACGTATTCTGATGGTAAATACGCTGTTAATGGTCAAGTGAGTTTAGTTCTGCAGCCTTTAATTTTTTATAAGCTATTACCATTTCTAAACTTAATATAGTCTGTTGGATTATGTCAGTTTGGGGGGTTTTTTGCTTGTATTTACTCTTTATTCTTAGATAAAAAACAATCTTGGGCTCAAGAGGAAGTTGGTAGGAAGATAATTAACCTTTCAGCACAGTGGTGTTATTGTCACTCCAGATCTTGGACAAGTGCAGTTACCTTGTGACCCTTTTGGAGGGTGTTTTTTCCCTTCATCCTTGTTCCTCACAGGTAAAGGATCTCAAGGATTTTGGAACTGTGTTGCATTGTATTAATTGGGCAGGATGATCAATTAATGGAAGAAGAGCAAGAAAGTGTTGACAGAACATGCTTCCTAATTAGTACCTGATGGACCATGTAGGCCACAGAGCCCAGACTGTGATGTTGCCTCAGGGTGGCAACTATACAAGACCTTTATATGCAAAATAGGCCTGTAGAAAAGTCAGGGAAGGAAATCTTCATTGCTGAAATATTTCCCTTTTCACTGCAACCTTGGGGAAGCTGGGGATACTTCATAGAAGGAGCACATATCAAATTATCAGTGTTTTGTGCAAGTCTTGCTCTGAAGTCATGTAGCCTTTTGTTTGCTCAGGTATATTGTAATGTAAGGGGTGATCTACAAACTAGTTGTTCTTTTTTAAAATAAATCTATGTAGTAAGAGAGGAATACTGGGGCAGTAAGATTTCCTGATGGCTCCTGTGATAAAATGGTAAGCAAAAGAATCCTAAGTTAAGAGCAGCCAGCATCACAGTGCTCAAGGGTTCCATCCCAACTGGTGTTCAATTACACAGCAGTGCTCAAGAGTTTTTCAGTTGAAACTTAAGTAATTTTGAGTTGAAAAGCAGTTTGAGTCTAGGAAGGTAGGATGCCAGAATTATTTAGTTCCTGGAAACTAGTGGGTTTTTTTCCATTCATTTGTATAAATATGTTGGTAATCAATTCACATTCTTTGTTCAGACATTCTTCCAGTGACAGAAGTTTAACGTTTACATGCATAAACCAAAGATTTTTTTCAAAATTAACTCATTTTCTCTTGCAGTTTTAGCTTCTTTGTTTTACTGAAATAAACATCTTCCTGTTTCAGAATACTTTTATTCAATTAATAACTTCTTTCTTTTTTTGTGGTAAAATAGTGTACTTTTTTACCCTGCTCTAATTTTATAAGGTCAGCTGCTGAAGTTGGAAAATGGCTTATTTGTGTGACCTTTCAGTGAGTGCCACAGGGTGGGGGCCAAGTGCATATTTGTCTCCTTTTTCTTTGATTGTCACACGTGGCTAAAACGTACTTTTCTTAAATTTTGTTAGCCAGAAGTTCAAATTCCAGTTTAATAAATGAATTGATGATTTGGCCTGTGTCCTGATTTAAAGCCCATCACAGAATGGATTGTGCAAGAATAACAGTTGAGCCCTAGAGCACAGCAGCCAGTCTGTGCTCTGTGTATCTTGCTCACAATCAGAGCAAATGATCATTTGGAGGTGTTGTGCTTGGGTGCTCAGCTGTGGCTGACATATGCATGGCATAGGTAATACCAGATCTGGGTGTTAATTCTCTTCCATGCTGATAGGGATTTGTGGCTGAAAGTATTCAGTGTGACGATGGATGTAAAATTAGCCAAAGTGTAAACTTTAAATGTAATTATGTAGCTCTTGGAGTGTTGTAATTGCATTATATTGTTCCTTTTCCATTCTGTGTCCAGCAGGGAGACTGCTCACCTTCACATTTTGGTGCTCTATCAGCTGATCTGGAACTCTCAAAGCATGCTGCACAGTTTTATTGCAAATATTGCTACAAGCCCTGTAATGACAGTTCAGAACTGGGAATGTGCCGTTTTGCCATGCTGTGAGGTGATGGAGGGAACCCACTCTCCTACACTGTTAAGCCAGCTAATAATATTTCAGACACAGAAGTTTAATATCTTGGATAGCTTTAAACATAAATTTATTGAGCCCTGAGACCAACAGAAGCAGAATTACTTGTTCTGAGGGCTGGGACCTGAACCAGCCACACTTTAAGCTATTGGAGGACAGAGATTTCAGGGTGGGTACCTTGCTGAAAAGCCCCAAGTCAGTCTGAACTTTGCAGTCGAGGCAGGGTTTTTCCACCAACTCTCACATTAATCCTGCTCACAGTCTGCAGCAAGAGACTCTCAGATAGGCACTTCTGGATCAAAGCAACAAAACTCTATTTCCAAATGTAATTTTAGAACGAGGAGGAATGCTGCACTAAGCTTAATCTTCCAAACTTGATTCCAAAGCTGTGGGAAGATGAAGATTAAACACAGTCCTTTTGTGGAGAGAGAGAAAAAAACTGAGCACAAAGAGAATGTCAGCCTAGCTTAATATTTTGTTTTTTGAAATTATTTAGAATAGTTGTTGATTTCTTAGATATTTATAGATATGGCATAAATATTGTGGTCGTATGGCCAGATTGAGAGATTTTTGTTTTAGGAATTATAATTGCATTCTTACAAAAATGTGTCCTCATGATCTGTAAATAACTAGAGAAATGGATGCAATTATATGACCCAATCCAGCCCTTGTTTAGCAGTTAATTTCTCCAGATTTCTATGAGCATTTGTTCCGACCTACACAGATTTGGTTGTTGGTTTAAATCTAGCCAAGGCTGGTGGTGTCTTAATTGCTACCACAGAGCAACCATTTGGCCTGTGCGAGATGAATGTTGTCAAGGTACCTTCTGCAAGGCGGACATTCATCCACTGGGAATGTATCAAGAAAGTTTTCATTAATTGGTCCCTTTGTTGGCATTTGTGGCAGAGCAGCCAAAAACTGAGTATGAACAGACACTATGTCAGGGGGTGAGATTTATTGGCAAGTCTCAGTAAAAACTGGTATTTACTACATATATTGTAAGCAGGGGCAAAGGAGTTTCCCCTTAAAAACAGCCTGGCACTAAATTTACTCAAACTGTTTTTTCTTTCAAGGCAGGGAAATTTAACAAGAATTTAGACTCAATCAGAAGTTAAATAGGAAATAGCCAGTTAATATTTTTCAGTGTTGACTGTCTTGCATCATCTTTTTAATGTGATGTGAAGTGTTATGATGGGCTCTGTAACGTACAGACAGATTTGCATGGAGCTATGAATACTTCTGTCAGATGAGAACACTTGACAGTTTTTGTCCTGACTTCATTAGCTTAACCTGTAGATAATAACAATTACAGTTGATAATGTATACATGTTGGATAAAGCACGACAAATGTTTTTAAACATAGGTCCAAATTTTTATATTTTTATGTTCACATTAATTTCTGCATTTTGATCTTGTTGTTGTGTTAAAAGGATGCACTTCATAACATTGCAAGGGACATAGTGGTAATGATTTGTGCATTTTGTCTTAGTGCAACATGCTTGTTTGTTTAATTTTGTGTGGAGCAAGGCTGTTTGCATGAGGCTTTCTGTTCTGCTTGTGTAAGTCCATTTTAACTTTTTTTAATATCCTAATAACAGTTTGGACTTAGTATTCCAAAGGGGAGTTCTGATCCTGAAATTTGAATATATTACCTTTTCAATATTGAGCTTTGATACAAGAATACATATGTTGAACACCCAAATACTGATAGTGTGATTTAAAAGTGCCTAGTATTAATCTGTGCAGTTCGCACAAGGAGTCAAAGTTTCATTCTCTTGGATTTGCAGCCATGAGTCTGGCAGTGTGTTTGGAAGATAATGGCTTGGTTTCTCTCTTCGTCAGGCTGCTCCCAATGTTTTCTCTCTGCCAATCCCCCTGCATTCTTGCCCTCCTCTGAGCAGCAGTGTCCAGCTCTTGTGGCCTCTTGCTGTCATTGCCCTCGCTCTTGTGAGGACAGTGGTGTGTCATGTTCTCATCCTGCACTGTCCTGTGCTTATCCATGGCAGCTCCCACTTCTGCCATGTTAGTCCAGCCAGCCCTTTGCATACCAGTTTCATGGCTTGGATCTATTCTGTTTGCAATTTTAATTCAGGTTTTTCGGTCGTCAAAAATGTACATGCACCAGATATGGAAGAGTGTTCTCGTTGTGAAGTTTGGGTTGAATATCTCTTCCCTGACCATTATTGACTGTCTTTCATCACTGCTTATTTTTTAATATAAAACCACATCTTTTTACTCATTCTAGAGGGTAATGTAGCATAAATTGTGAAAAATGTTTTTTAAAAAAAGGTAATTCATAGTTGGGTAGAAACCCTACTTCTCACTACATTCTATGGATAAAATACTGTCCACCTATAAAACTACTATAGCTACTGCTCTATGCCTAACATGGAGAAAGAATATTATCATCTCAAATTAACTCAGTGTCTCAGCATCCTTATCCCTATCATTTACTCGTATTTAGAGCTGAGATTTAGTCTTTAGATGTAGTTCCTTCAAAGGCACAAACACTTGGATTCATCTAAGTAATCCTCTGGTAAAATGCTACTGCTTGATTTACTCAGGGCACATCTCCAGCTTTAAATGTATCCCTTATTCAAATATAGGCATACATCCCCTATGGAAATAAAGCAGGAATTCAAGACTTGTCTAAACTTGTCAGTTCAATTTAGCAAGGTGATTCCATGAGACTGTAGATGATTCCAGAGTTAAAAATCTTTAATTAATCAGATAGTTTAGAAATTTACTGTGCTGTAAGTCTTGGTAGTACTGACTACTTAATGGTTACTTTATGACTCACTATAGTAATTCTAGAATAATCTAACTTGAATTTTTGTTCTGATGGCTTAATCATTGTTCTATGCCTGTCTTTACTTTTGAATTTTAGAACCTTAATAATGGTTTGCCTCATGGGGAAAAGAATTTGAAATATGTATAATAAAAAATATAAAATCTGAAAATATGTCTCCAAAATAATATTCTCAGGAGAAAAGGTTAAGAATTTAATGCAGCCATATCTGATTCATCCTTTTTATATTATCTTTTATTTTCTGCTGTAGATTTCTGCAAAAGCTTAACAACTTTGTAGAAAATACTGTAAAGTAGGAAAGACAAAGCTGTAGAAAGTAGAGAGTATTCCTTATTTTGATCCTGGAAAAAAAATAGAACTGATCTCCCTTCAGTTTCCTCAGTCAGAAAAAAGAAAGTTTACATTTTAAATGGCTTGCTTAAAAGATGTGTAATTTCAGCAGGGAGGAGTTTTTTACAGTTATCTCTGAAATACACAGTAGTAGATGAAATCACTTTTTCATAATTGAAATAAAAAATTGGAAGCAGTAGTAGTTTTCCTAGAAAATTAGGCCTTCTGGTTTGATGTATGGAGTTAGGGATGTGGTGCATCTTTTGTTTTTAGAGTGAATACTCTTTATACACAAGGCAATAGCCATAGTAGTGTATGAAGTACTACATGAGAAGGGTTCGTACTTTTTAAATATTTTCTAAATAATCAGCCTTTTCGATTTGGCATGTGGAAAAGTAGTATGAGTGAAAGTTTCACTATATTCAGTGGTTTAGTTGTGTGTTCCACAGGTCAGCAAGAGATTATAAATTTAACGTAAAATTTAGCCTGTAATGCTTCACCTCTGCCCTCCCAATGAGCTGTATTAAGCTGGTTCTCACTGGGTGCTGTAAATGTATTTTGAAAAATAAATTCATGAGCCCCAGTAAGAAATGTACATTACACTGATTTAACTAGAGGGTTGCTAATTTGGATTTGATTAAAATCCATCAACCCTGCTGCATTTATTGCCCAAAGTTAAGGAACTTGTTCCAGGGTCAGGAGGACAGGGACCTTGGTATCTGCGCTGCTTAGGTTGCTCAGCCAAAGCCCTGCCAGCTCTTGTGGTTCCTTGTCCTGTGGGGTGAGAGTCCTGAGGTCTGCTGGTGTGTTACTGAGATGTAATACTGAGTTATTGACTAAATGGTCACGTTAACTTCAAGGGATTAAAGGTCATATTAACTTCCAGGGATTGATTTTGCAGTTCTTTAAAGTGCGCTTGGGTCCAAACTTCATGGAGTATAAAGTAGGCAGAAATTCACAGAACAGCAGTTGAATGTGCTGTAGCATTTTCCAAATTCTTATAAAAACCTAATTGTGTGGTACACTGTACAAATAAGAATATCATAAATAAAATAGATGTTGAACTCAAGGCATTGAAGACTGCAACAACATTAACACCTTTTTATTGAGACAGAAGGGGCTTGTTTACTTGCTTGTTCTTTATTCTGTAGCAGATATCAAAGGTAATAATAATGAATGTACTTCAAAAGCAATGAAGTACTTTTGAAGCAATGTACTTCAAAAAAGTTCCATGAAAAATTGCTAACTTTTTGAATATTTGTAGAACTGTGAACTGACCCTATATCTGTGTTTCAGAGTGTGTTTGCCAGGTGATACATTGTTTCTCACAGTATCCAACCTGCTGAAAAGTATAGTGTGATGTATATTAAGAATAAGTTGTTTTATCAAGGTATGATAATGATACTGTAATTGAAAAGGGCACAAGGTTAGGTTTGTGTTAGCCAGCTTTTCCTGTTGCCTCACGGTGCCAAACATTTCACCAAGTGTCCAACAGATCCTGCTTAAAGTGTGTTTTTCATTTGAGTTTTGCACTTCAAGGTTCGTGCTTTTTCAAAATTTTTGTAGTGATTTCAAGAGTGAAAAGAAATTAAATACTTAAGAGTGTTTTTGAATTAACTCTTACACCAAGAACCAGAGTCCTCAAGAAGTACTAGGACAATGTGACATTTAAGATAAACATCAGGAGAGAGAGCAGTAGTATCACGTGAATGTTATCAGGTGAACTAATATATTTCCAGAATCAATAGGTTTATTTTTTAGCATTCACAATAACTGAAAAGCTTCATATGCTGTAAAGTGATACAAATCCCAAACAGGGAGTTAAGTTACTTCTAGTACAGCTATAATAAAGGAAAAATAGGTTGGGCATATACCAGCCTTCATTTTCCCTTCCCTCTGCTGGACTTGGGAAAGAATTGTTTACTGTTTTTATAAAATCCTATAAAATAGTAACATGTTAGTAAAACTTGGTTTTGAGCCCAGTAATCAGGATGAGTGCTGAGCAAAAAGTGATTTTTATGAAGTGCTTCAAACCTTTGCCCACATGCAGCTGAAAGATTTAAATTTATCCAGGAAAGGGCTGAGAACAGTGCTCAGGTGGGGTATGAATGACATGAAGATCATCTGCGCAGATCTTGAGAAGTGATGTTGCAGGAGACGTGGGGGGGCTCTAGCATTTGGAGTAAAAACTCACAACTGGATGCATGAGGGAGAGATGAGCAGCAGTGCAGTTGGAGCCAAAGGAGGGAGGTCGAGTAGAAAACAGGCCTGTCTGTTTTCATTACAGAGCCTGGACAGGCTGCAGCTGAGATTAACCCAGAAATAAGGCTGAATGGGAAAGAGGAGGAGATCATAAACGTCCATCATATTTCACCTCCTGCAAAACAAAACCAAACCAAACCCCTGGCTCTGTTTCTTCAGACAGCTCCTCTGAAGGTTACGCTGGGCGGGGAGCAGGATCAGACACAAGAATCTGGTAATTAGGATTGAGGGAAGATCCCAAAAAAAGAGCATGGTTGATTTATGTCTGAAGTATTGACAGAGGGGGCATTAGAGTTCTCCCTTTGAACTTGGGTACTTTGGTAAGGTGTCCTCTGTGTCTGAGGGGCTGAACAGGGTCTAAAATAGCTGGAGAGGCTAAAACCTTGTTTTTTGTCTAGGAGAGGAAGGAGAAGGGCAGTTGGATCAAGAGTGGGTTTTTGCTACAGACAAGCATTCCTGGATTTTGGTTAGCAAGCTAGAGAGTAGGAAAAGTAAGTCAATAAGAGCATGACAATAAATAGATAAATCCAGATGAAATGGGGTCACTGGAATAAAGAAAGAATAAGAGGAGTATTAAAGAGCTGATGTTTGAGGATTTTCCTTAGTCTTGATGTAGTTTGCTAAAGGCATTAGATGATAATAGAGGAAAAAGTCCAAGAGAGGGAGGACCAAATAGGTCCAGAAAGCATGGAGATCAAAATGGAGAGAAGTAGATAGGTATAGATATAGATTTGTATTTTAATTAGCAGGTTCCCTACAGTTGAATTGATACTAGTTAGATGAAATTGTAGTCTTTTTAATATAAAACTTGCATATACTACAGATTCTAAACTTTCCAAATCTATAGGAAAGGAGTTAAGGGCTGTGCGCTTAACCTGAAGAATAATTAATTTTCTGCAGTATTCAAGAAGTGAACAGAGTAGTGTCTTCGGCATTGATTATTATTTTTCCAAAGTACTTTTGTCACATGTGGCTTACTGTGTTTTGCTGTCTCCTTCCAGTATAGTTCAAAATCATTTTTCAGTCAGACAGGGTTTTGATGCAGCAAAGGGAAAGTGTGACCAATTTTGTGGGAGTGTTTTCTCAACATTCTTGGCAGGAGAGAAGCCAGTATGCTTAGGTCTGCTTTGGGCAGTTGGTCAGTGATGTTTCCATGTATTTCCAAGAAGCTGATCTGAGAAGTTGTGATCTTTGTGGCCAATCCAAATAGCTAGCAGTTACCTATATAGAATACAATGACTAAATGCAATGACCAAAACTGTTTGTGCCTTAGAATATTGTCATCTTCAGTTGAGGAAATAGAAAAGGGGTCTCTGGGTCTCTTAAGAGAGAACCTTTATGGATCACAACAATGCTTTAGCCATATTTTCAGCAAGTTGTAAAGTAATGTTTGGTTTTGAATGCAGAGGGGGCTTCAAGTGGAACAAAAATAGGATTTTGTGTACAGACCTTGTATGTGAGGTTGCAGGTACAGCCACCTGTATATGGAAAAACACCTGTGAAAAAACATGAGGTCACAGCTTAACGTTTTGGTCATACATCCCTGCTGCTGTTGCGCAGGGGATGTGTCAGGGTAACACCCATCAGTGCAACTAATGGATAGATTAGTGAGCAAATAGACTCCAGGAGAAGTGCTCCTTTTACATTTGGGGTTTTATCAAATACACGATACTAGTATTCTTTTCTTTCCTGTCCAAAATGAATTATAGACTGAGGGATTCATCTGAGCAGAAATCTGCCTAAACACTTAAAGAACAGGTGTTCCAGGTCCTAAGTTCTGTGCCCCCACTGATGTTGGTATAAAGGGCAGGTAAAGTTCCAGAATAAGGAAAAACTTGGTCTGTAACACGATTATCAGCTGATAGGCTGGATTGTATAGCAACTTTCTCAACTTCAATTCTGTTTGCTGTTGGTCCATCACATATACTGAGCAATTTAATATACCAGAGAAAAGAGATTACTGGAGATGAATGAAAGCTACAGGAAGATGGAGCTTTGAGGGTTCCTTTTCAGTTGGCATTGGAACCACTGAAGTCAGAATGCTCTGCTCAGAACAAATGAGAAAGAAAACGTGTTACCATTCTAATTATTATTGCCTGTTTGACATGGGATTTCTTGAATAACCATGTCCTTGAATAACCATTTCTTAACTAAAATGACACAATTTTGTAGTCAGTGATCCATGACTTTAAATATTTGGAAGGGCTATTGATTCACTGAACTGGAAGAAATTAGAGATGTTAACGCATATTTTCAAAAGTAGAATTACATGTAGTATAAATTATATTTGATCATGTATATTTTATTTACCATTTAAACCATAAAAAAAGCTAGGCACATGTAATACAGCATTCAATTTATCTGTAATAGCTTTAACTAAACATTGGTGGTTATGTTTAAATCAGCCCTGTGTAGTACTACAAGAGCTGCCAGCAGCTCCTCTAGTTCCTGTGTCGTGGTCCCCTGCATGTACCTATTTCTGTTTGTGGTAGTCACTCTCTAGGTAAATTGTCCATAAGACCAGTGATTCCATCAGCAAATTATCCAGAAAATGCCATCAGTGCGCATGGTGACACCAGTGCCACTGGTGGTTCTGTTGCCATTCCAGTGGGATAATTAAATTGGCAGTTTCCTCTTGTGCCCTGCATCATCATCTCCCTTCCTTTGGCTTCTTAGCTTAGACCTTCTCCTTTTCTCTGTCCTCCTAACTGAGTATCAAATGCATTATTGATTGCTCCTCTCCCATCCTCCTCACTTCCTCTCCTCCAACCTTTTTTTTAATTTTGTTTTTGATTGGCAGTATCATCCCGACAAACAGGAGGCAGATGTGCCAGCAGGAGAAGTGGAGGAGCGCGTGCAGCGGTTCATCGAAATTGATCAAGCGTGGAAAATTCTAGGGAACGAGGAGACAAAAAAAGAGTATGACCTGCAGCAGCGTGGTAGGTTCCTGCCAAGGAGTGCTGGAGTGGCAGCAGCTCTTTAAATAGGCAGGGGCTGGGAGTGGTAGTTAGATGGTATTTTAAAATGCTGTATAGTGCTGAACCAAATGTTTCTTTCACTCTTGTCCTACTTTCAAACGTGGATCCATTATTTATAGCTTTCGCTACACATACATTAGCTGCTGAAAACAGGGAATTACTTCCAGCAAAGTGTTAGGGGGCATTATTCCTAATAGTTTGAATTATTATGAATTTTATACTGATTGCAAATCTTAGCTCTTTTTATTTCATGAAGGTAGCTCCATTAATTGTTCCTAGTTTCAAGTTTTATACTCCATTTTGTTGCAGTGGTTTAGATGTAAGTATTAATCCATCTATACCTAGTGTTCACTGTGAATGGATTTATAACCAGAATCATTAGGATGTGTTCTTTTTCATTGTGTGTGTTAGGTAGCATTCATAATTCATCCATAGTCTAAACTAGTCTTTCTATAACAGGTTTGTAAATAATATTTCAATATAACGTATTAACTAGCAGCTCTAGCATGCATTTCTTTTTAAACCTCTCAGAAAATAGCTTCTTAAAACAGTGACAGGCTGTTGTGAGAAAGAAAGGGGGGAAATGTAGGTCAGGTCTGTCACACATGGGCTACCATTACATGAAGTGATAGGCTGTCTTTCTGCTCTGGCCTCAGGATAGGAGTCCCTCAGCCTTCCATTAGAACCTTCAATAAATGTATATCCACCCTACATGTTAATGGGGGGAGTCAATAATAGTGGCTTGCCTGTGGGGAAAACACTCGGTCGCACTCTGCAGTAACACACTCCGGCCCGGCATTGACGTGGAGCCACCACCACTGCGGAATGTGTCTGATAAAAGCCCACTGTCTCTGCAGCTTGTTATTGAATTCCCTGCCATTGTACATTGGCACACCATCAGACCTTGCTCTCTTGTGCTGATTTTTAACTCTCCTGCTGCCGCCGACACCACAACTTGGAGAGACAAAGGCGTAGGCACTGTGGCACATAGGCATCACTGCAGGATAAAGAGAGAGATATAGAATTGGGTATACACAGGGTGAATTATCTACTTAAACAACCTTTTATTGCAGACTTTGTGTGGCTTTGGGATGATAAGACTTAAATAAATTTTTCATCTCAGTCATTTTTTAAATGCCTGAAGGTGGTGTCAGAACAGGAATTTCTGCTGCCCAGTACTCTCATCCTGTTGTACTTTGAGCTTGGTAATATTGGTTGTATTTTATCTTTTCGCAAATTGTACATGCAGAGGATAAAAGAAATATTGGAGATTAGCTTAGGAATCTTTTCTGTATTTAGAAAGCTTTACCTAAAGCTTAAATCTAGACTATAAAGTTCCGTTTTGCCTGGGTCAGGTTAATCCACTGAAGCAGAGAGCTGCAGCAATATTTTGCTTTCCTTTAGAATTTAAGGACATTGCTATAAATTAGTTTTGACAGTAACTTGAAAATTATCTGTATTTTCTGAGATTCTTTTGCATCCAGATGAGTTCCTGGAAAAACCACCTCAAGATTCTATATAAAGACTTGGCAAATACAGAAATCAGATTGTACTTTTATTTAGCAGGTGTTTGGTAATGGGGTAGCAATGAGTTGGTTTTTGGTACAGTGTGCCATGCCCAGGGCCCCTGTGTTTCAGGCTGAGCCACACCTAACACACATGTGCCGTGCTGCTGCATTCTTTCCAGCATGTTCCCTGGCAGCAAAATGATGGGGAAATAAATTCTAGCTCTTTGAATGCCTGTCAAGCTGCTTCTGAAGTCATGATTCTAGACAAATTCGTAGACACTGCCATAAAAGCTCACAGAAACAAAGGAATTGAGACAGCAGCTAAGGAGAATAGTGATGAGAAGGATAATACAGCAAGTTAGTAAGATGCAAAGGAAGTGTAGGAAGCAGGATCTGAAGGATGCCAGTGTGTGTGTGTATGTGGCTGCCCATCAGCAGGAAGCCCTTTGCACTGTAGTCTCTTCCCCAATTCACAGATTGTTTATTTGTATGTACCTTCTTGTGTTACACTAACTAAATCCTAATTACTTGGCTCAGAAATTCAGTAGCCAGGGAAGTTCCAAGGAGATGAAATTCTGTGGGGCTCTATGGTTTTAATTTTCTTTTTGTTTGAATTGTTGAGAGAAACAAGTAAATGTGCTTTTATATCTTAATACTGCTTTTCTCTGAAGGTTTCCCAATAATCTCCTAATTTTTTTGTGCCTTCAGGCCAGAGCATTAAAGGGGAAGGGACAAACCACAAACTGTTCAGAATTTTGGCTCAAATGCTTGCCCAGGCTTTTCTGATCTGGAAATCTCACAAGAACTGCCTTTTTGTATGTGTTCTGAAATGTTTTCCAATTCATTGTTTTGTCATATAAGAATATCTTTTTATGATAGTGAATCTTTTGCTTACAGTCCCTGTGAAAAATTTGGGGGTGGAAAAAATAAGCCGCATAACAATTTACCTATGAAGAACAGACTTGGGTTTTTTGTTAATAGATTTTCTTAGATTTCTCCATTCTTTCTTTGGTATCCCATTTAAAAATATGAATATGCAGTTAAAATCAAGCTTGATATTAACAATTACCAAAAGTGTTTCAGTGAGTTTAGCTAGGAAAAAACCTGTTCCACATTTTTTATATTAGAAATCATCTGAAACCTGAAAGTTCATGCTTTTGTGACACAGATGGAAAGATGAAAAACTTCTCACAGAATCAGAAAATCACACAGGCTGGAGGAGACTTTCATAGGCCATCCAGATCAATCTTCTGCTTAAAGCAAGTCCTCATAGTCAGTGGCTCAGGCCTTCTCCAGCATGGATTTAGTGTCTCCAGGGTTGGAGATTCCCAAGCTGCTCTGGACAGCAGTTCAGTGTTTGAGCACCCTCACAGTAGAAAAACCAGCCAAACCCCAAATCGATCAAAACATGTTTTGCTTCTATCAAGTTGCATATAAGAACTTTGCAACTAGTCCCTTTCACTTCTCTTCCTTCCTGTGGCACCTCTGAGAAGTCTCTCTGTATCCTCCTTGGCCCTGACCATCTGGCAATCCAATGGACTTGCTCCCCTTTGTCAGGGCTTTGCACTGGGGACACCAAAACTGGACACAGGGCTTCAGATGCAATTTCTTCAGTGCTGAGTAGAGAGGAAGAAACAATCCCTTTGTTGACCTGCTGGCCATGCTCTTGCTCCCACAGCCCAGTGTGGGGCTGGCCTTTGCCACAGGAGTCCCACTGTGCTGACTCATATTGAGCCTATTGTCCATTAGGTCCCTCTGGTCCTAGTGTGGAACACTGCTTTCCAGCCAGATGGCTCCCACCCTATACTGGTTATTCCATCCCAAAAGCAGGACTCAGTCTTGGTTGAACCCTTTGATGTCCCTGCCAGCCCATTTCTGTATCCTATCCAGGCCCCTTTGAATAGCAGCCCTGCAACTTTTGTGGATTTTTGTTGACTTACAAAGGCACTGTATCTAAACAATCACATTACTGAGGCAATAATGTGAATTCACTCTGTATTTTAATTTCTAATGATTATCAGAAAGGTCACAAAATTAAATCAATAAGCTTGTGCCTTAGATTAATTTCTGGTGATAAATGTAGCAAATAATTCAAAGCTAGTCATGGGATTGACACTAAAACCAGTTGCTTTGCATATGATTTTGGGTGGAAAAATTAGGAATCATGGGGATTTCCCATGTATGGCTCTAGTGAGGTTCTGTGGAGGATGGTATATTTTCACATGAGGATGGACACAGATGTTCATAAATCATAGAATCACAGAATGGTTTGGGTTGGAGGACACCTTAAAGACCATCCAGTTCCAGCCCCTCTGCCATGGACAGGGACACCTTCCTCAGGACCAGGTTGCTCAGAGCCTCATCCAACCCAGCCATGAACACTTCTAGGGATGGGGTATCCACTGCTTCTCTGGGCAGCCTGTGCCAGGGCCTCACCACCCTCACAGTCCAAAATTTTTTCCCACTATCTAATGAGAACCTGCTTTCTTTTAGTTGAATCCATTCTTCCTTGTCCTGTCACTACATACTGTTGTATAATATCCCTCTCCATTTTTCTTGTAGGCTCCAAGGTTTTATAGGCTGGGGGGAGGAGTTTTCACATCTTGGTACATACCTCTTTGGGATTTTCGATTTTTTAAATTAGAGTTTTAGAAGAATACTTCAAATGCAATTTTCATAGATGAATAATATTCCAGTGTCATTTCCATTTTATTCTTGTGTCATTTCTTAGGCATGAGGAATTCCAGGTTCTCACTGGAATTGCCAGTGTTCCAGCTTGTGTCAGTTGCCTCTGAGAATGGCTCTGCTTCCACTCTCTGTTCCTTTCTGTTAGGCAGTGAGGCACAACAAAAAATTGTACTTAGCCTAAAATAGCACATTTCACTAATCCAGGCTTTGCTGACAATACCAGTGGTTTTACCGTGTTTGAACTCTCTGGTGTTAAATCTCATCTGCTACAAGTGAAGCAGGATTGTTTTGGTATTTTTATAACAAACATATCTTTTTTTGTATGAAAGTTCTTAACACATGACTTTGTTAAAATTTCACATTAAAGTAAGTGTGATTGTTTTAAATTAACTCAAAAGACTCAGTTTTAAGTAATTGTTTTAAAATGAAAAGTCTATCAGAAAAAATTAACTTGTGAAAACATCCAGTGATGATTTTGATGCAGAGTAGATATGAACAGTATGTGACTGACAAATACATATCTTGACGTTTAATTGTGTTTGGTTTGAAAAAAAAAATCAATCCTAAGTATGCATGCATGATAAAGAGCTAGAAAAATCCTTCAAGTATTATGACTATTTTTACTATTACCATAAACTGTTAAAAGGGTTGAATTTCCATTTAGTGCTTGCAACCCTTTCCCTAAAACCCAGGCTTAAATAGCCTAAGAAATATTTATTGTATCCTCAAGTGAAACTTAAATACCTTTCCTCTTTTACAATTTCTGAATGACCCAGCAAGGGCTCTAGTAAAGCTTTACTGAACCAAGCTCCTAATAGTTATTTAATGTTGTTCTGTAGCCTGAAAGAATCTCAGTAGATTTTTCCTTTTAATCTCTTTGAATTGCAGGCTCATAAACCTCTCTGATGAGCCTGCCAGTGTTTTCTTAGATCCTGCAGTTGAGACAATGGAGCTGCAGAATCCTTTCACCTCTTGTTGTCAGACAAATCCAATAGATGGCAAAGCCAGGCAGGCTGTACTACTGGGGAATTAAAATTTGTTTCACGAGTTCTGGTGGATGATCAGGTCTTCACATGTCCCTGTATGTTCAGAGTGTTTCAGAAATGACAACTCTGTACACAGAGTTTTACAGTCTGAGCAGATGTCACATGCAAGGCCACTGCATAACTCAGCACTGGTAACACTGCCAGTGTCAACCTTCTTTGGCAAGGGAGGGAAAATGGGACAGGTTTACCTCAGAGAACCACCAGCAAGGAGCCATGGTTATATTGTACCAGCTCCCTTCATGGTGGCTTATGGCCCATCTGCCCTTTTCATACTTTATAGCAGTGAGGCATGACCCAGACCTCCACCACCAATTCTGTAAAAGTTGTTCTGAGTGAAATCTTGCTTCGTGAATTCCAAATGGGTAACTCTGGGAGTTTTCTAACTCAATTTTTTGTTACCTGTACATGAAAATCTTTTCATTCTACAACTTCAGAGACCCTTTTCTTTTGTGAGAATTGTGAGTTTTTCTTCCCAGTATTAAAAAGAAATGTTAAATAGGAAGCATTTGTCATTTTCATGTTGTTCTCACAGTTACAGTACTGTCTTATTTGATTGCAGTGGTGAGAAGTATACACAGAGGTTCAGATAAGTAGGCAAACTTCATTTTGATCTGTTTTTTTATTGTTTTATTCCTCAAAGAAGAGGATTCTGCTTCAAGCAAGGCCTGCTGGAGGAAAGGTTTGTTGGGTGTTTTCAGGACATTCACCATTCCAGTCCTCATGTTTTGTAGCTTGTACCAGGCAAACTCCCAGTAACATTGGTGTTATTCGGCATGAGATAAGGCCATTTGATCCTTTATTGTATTTTGGCACCTCAGTCAACTAATGCTCTGATCAGGTGTAAGGAAAATGATGTTGCTCCATGTAATTGGTGTATCTTCCGGTTTTCTTTCATCATTTTTTCATCAAAAAATCCTGCTGATTTTTTTCCCTTTCTTTTGACAATACTGAAGTATTGGGTCTGAGTGGGTTAATTTTCTTTTCATTCTGACCTTTTCTTTACCAAATAGGTGTTCAGCAAAGGTAATATCAAAGAGGCAGTACTGATGCTGTCATTATTTCCAGTGCGTCTGATTTAATTGCTTTCATGAGAACTTATTTAGATGAGGCTCATTCCCAGGCATATATAATGCACATTTCAGTTGAAAATGGAATAGTGAGTTGCAAAATTAAGACTGGGATTTGATAGTTGATGGTTGGGTTTTGGTGATAAAGGAAATACTCCATTACCTGATCAGACAAAGGTTGGAGAGGCAGTTTTTCTGGGCTGCTGCTGCAGAGGGAGCAGCAAAGTCCTTCAGTTCTGCTTTCAGGCCAGAGCAAAGAAGTTACATGGAAGTTACAAGTTACACAGGAGAAGCTGGGAACCACTTAGAATACTCTACAATGTAGTGATTAGGTAGGGCACTCTCTTGGGAATTAAAACAACATAATCTGGGGCTCTGATTTTTCCAGCAAGTGCTCAATGAAATGTTCGGGAATAAGAGATTATTTCACTGCCAACTTTTCAAAGAAAGCTGGAGAAAACCCTCCATGCTCTCAAAAGCTATTAAACTATAAACAGGCTTAAGAACTCACTGCTCCAAGAGGAGGAACACCTCCCTCCTCAGTAACAACCTCATTTAAAGTCTGCTTAGGCACTAAGCTCCTGAGTCTTGTCCAGCTTAAGGCATTTCTGTGTGTGTGCTGAAGTTCAGCTTTTGGGCATTTCTTGTTCTTCAAAATACAGCATTTGGGGAGTTGGAGCTTTCAGGTGTCAGGCAGCAGCCAGGAGGCTTTGTGTCATTAAGTTGTAAGGAGTTACGTCTTTTTTTTTACTTTTTAAGTATTACTTTTTATGGCTTCACTTGTAACTTTGTTGACAAGATCTCACATTGTTAAGCTAAAGAACTTTGTGTGAACTTTGTACATCAAATATGAGTGTGCTGATAAATGGAAAAAAACCACCAATTTGTACTGCAGACTTTGCATTTGGTGCTGTCAGCTGTGTTGTACACTTTTCATGCTGTACTCAATGTTGGAAGAATCTGGGGGTTGAACAGCAGCAGATCTCTCAGGTACAGGCCAGAATTGACTTTGTTTCTGTGCTGACAGACTCTTTATCATAAAAGAATACTTGGACTACTCTTCCCTACAGGTGTTTTTTATTTATGTGTTTGCTGGAATTGCAATGGTATTCTGGAAACTAAAGTTTTAGAGAACTGCATTTTTAACTGATACAGTGGTCTAGGTAGGACTCTCTAGTAGGGACCAGATTGACTGCTAGGTATATAAAACTATTAATTTATCAGAAAAGACTGAACATCTGTCATGTTTGCTTTATAGAAGATAACCTGACAAAAGAATGGCCACTTCATGCACAGATTTATCTTGAGGATATGTCCTGGAATGAAGGTATGAGTGCCTTGCTGGTGGTTCCTAATGCCTTTCATTGTGTCTGTTAATGTTTTCTATTTTTTCTGCATCTTACACCATTGTTGTCTTACTTTAAGTTCTGTTTTTTCTGTATTTCATGAGACAAAGCTATTTTGCTCTCTGAGATTACCTGGATTAGAATTTAACTTTCTGTGACACTTGCTTTCCATTCCTTCCACATCTCTTCCCCCACCCCCAATTTCAGTACCACTTTTCACCTAGCTTTCCTCTTGTATAATTGAGTAAAGAGATTCTTCCCATATCTCTTGTGCCTCTTCCTGTTCTTCCTGTGATGATAGAATGCATGTGTTTCATACAGGGCTTTTATCTTCATCTTTCTTCATCTTAATTTTTTCTTCATCTATTTCCCTCATTACTATTACGCTGGCTTTTCTTATTTAATTGCTTTTGGAATAAATGGCTGATTTTTTAAATTTTTTTTTAAGATGTTAGGAGGGAAAATCCTACTTTCCTTTCTTCTGTTTCCTGGGTTAGCAGTCTGTTTTGGAAGCATCCTTGATCTGTCACATGTATGACTAACACCACTTAGCTTTTTCTTTGAACATCATCTGTTTCATGGATATGCACCTTGTTATTACTGTTGGGTTTTTTGAAGAGACTCCACTGGCTCTCCACTGGTTGTTTGCTGTAAGAATACCTCAGTCACTGAAACATTTTGAGAATACAGTTATTTTTTGAGCTACAAATGGTAGCACAGATACTGATACTTACAACCCAGCAGTGGGAGGTTATTTGTTACTAACAGCAGCTTTGTGAAGAAAATTCAAAATAAATTCTTGATTCTTTTCCAGCACTAAAGGCGCTTTTCTTTTTTGGCAGATGAACAACTCTATACTCTCTCATGCCGATGTGGTGGGAATTACAGTGTCTTCAAGAGTGAAACCAAAGATGTATCTTTGGTTTGTTGTGACACATGTTCACTTGTTATCGAGATCCTTCAGTGATTGTTTCAATGAAGTACATTAAGTGTTACAAACTTTTCAAAAGACTGGACAAACAAGTGACAGCATCTGCTAAAGAAATGTGTGTTAAAGGAAAGGGGAGCACTACAAGAAAAATTTCATTCAGGCTTAAAAATTAGAAGTGCCCCTTTGATCACACAGCTCTGCAGACACGAGGCTTGGATTTTCCTTCTGCAGCTAAAGAGCGGTTATTAAACACCTCCAACCCAGAACACTGAATTCTGTACAACTGGAATGTATCTCCTGATCTAAACAACGTTTCTTTCCCAGCAAACAACAGAGTAACTTCTTTCAATTTCAGTCTGAAGCAGCTCTACCTTGGGCCCTTCCTCTAAGATTAAATCCTTTTAACAGCTCGGATGACAAAATTCAATCAGGAGGCACAGATGTGAGAATGCTTTGAAGATAATGAAGAGCAAGCTTCAGTAGTGGGAAACAGGAACATTTTCTGTTTATAAGCTAAATATTTAAGTTCATTAAATCCCCTCAAGGACTTGAGCCTAGAAAGACGAGACAGTGGCAGCTGGAAGAGGCTGGTTGTCCCAGTGCTGAGGAGCAGAGCTGGTGGCTGTGAACTGCCCTCTGACAGTGACTGACATCACCTGGCCAGCCTGGAGCAGGAGCACACTCTGCTCTCCATCATCAGAACAAATGAAGTGATCATTCCTGCAAGGAAAGTTAACGAGGAAGCTGTGCTCTGACCCTGCTGGGCAGTTAAAGGGAAACCCCACAGCACTCCTGGCAGTGACCAGCAGATCAGAATCCCACTGGTGCCATGTTCAATTCCAGCCCTGGTACCACCTGCTGATGTAGGGAGAGGCTGGCAGTGGCTCTGGCTGTGTGACCACACAGTAAAGTGCGCTGTGCCTTTCCCATCCTTCTTAACAGTCAGTGCTAACCTTGGCTTGTAACAAAACCCCAACACCTTCTCCTAAAGCCAAGCACTTACTGTGACCTGCCAGAGGAAGTGGAGCAAGAGGCACATCATTTTTGTTGGTGACAGAAGTGTATAATTCTCACTCTGAAGTCAGGTGTAATTTCAAAAAGAGGCATCTTTGTCAAGTAATACTTGTGTTTATTTTAAGCAAAAATAATTCCATTAATTTTAATAGAAAATACTATGAAAACTGTCAATAGTAACTTAAGTCTTTTAATCATCAAGAAATCGATGGCTATTGGGGCTTGCACGTAGAAATCCAAAGTCGGTCAGCGGCCATATCTGTAAAATAAAATACAAGAGACTTTAATCACAACTCTAAGTTCAGTATTTTCATTTGTTATTGTAATTGTTTATAAACAGCATAATGTTTTATCTCTTTGGTTGACAGGGTAAAGAACTTTCCTCACCAATGTGCTTCTCTTACTAGGAGTAATAAATACTGTACATCACAGGGAATCATTCCATAGCGTGAACTTTAGAATTTATACAGGGCATGCTTTGCTATGGAGAGCCTCAGGAATTCCTTAACTTTTTTCAGCCATGGAAATAAGTATGTTCCTAAAGAGTGTCTTTCAGATTCAATGTTTTCTAGCTTGTTAAGCTCTTCATGACTTAAAAAGACAAGGTGTATGTTTTTTGGTCCATCTAGGAGAAAAAAGAGTATGAGACACATGGACCTCCCCGTGGTGAGGTGTACATTTGCATTTTCAAGATGGGCCTTTGAACTGCAAACACCAAACCTTGGGAAAAAAGATCTGCAGGCTACAGGTAAACTTAAAACATATAAACAGGAATGAAGGGGTGGAGTGCCTGCCACCATCAGGGCTCTGGACCAAGGGACTCCTCTGCAAAGGAGACAGTTATTTACAAAAGAGCACAACTCATGAGCCACTACAGCTGTTAGACAATGATGCTGACCAATTAAAAAAAATCTTCTCTCCAGAAATTAACTGTATGGCTTTTCATGTACTGCATGATCCCAGGAGTACTTTGCTCTGGACAGTCGCTAATTACATGCAGCATGGTCTCAAATGCAAAAAGAAGTAAAGGAAAGCAAGGACGTTCGTTTAGTCATTGTCCTTTGTCTCCCTTGAATGTTTGTCTCTTTGCAAGATGCTCTTTCAAAGATTGCACAAGGGGCTCAGCAGGAAGAAGGGAAAGATTATGCTGAAGAATCAATGCCCACTGTAATTCTAATCCCTTAAAAATTTCACAGCCCCTGCTCAAGATGAAGCAGCCTAGACAGAGAAACTACCTTGTTCCCAGAGTATCTGTCAGTATTTTGTTTATTGTGCTTATTTTTCCATAGAAGTTGGTCTTAAAGAAGGTATACAGTCACTGTCCAGGAATAGCAAACCTGACAGCAACTCTGTAACTGAGTTCATGGAACAGCCACAGCACAGAGGGAGCCTTTGCTGCTTTCTGTGTGGAGTGAAAGAGTAATTGTCTCATTTAAAAGGGGAAGCACCGGCAAAGTTTCAGTTATTTTTACCCATGATTTGTGCCCAGCACTGAAGGCCACGAGAGAAGAGGCTGAGGCAGCTGAGGATGAGCACAGCAGGAGCCAGCAGCAGCTCCCTCCTGACTGGGGCTGTGCACTGCTCCAGGGGCCTGGGCCCTCCGGAAGGCAGAAGGATGAATCACGCTCAGGACCTCAAGTGCTGTGGATCAGAAAAAGGCTCAAAGCACTCTGGTGAAAGATCTTAGAAAATCCTTGTGGTTCTGGCAGTGCAGCTAGGGAGGAGCATGAGGAACAGCTACTGATACACAAAACCATAGAGAGGTAAGTCTGTGTTGATCAGCCGGTGAGCTTTTTTAAGTTCCACACAAATATACAGATACAAGCCAACAACAGAAGGATATTTGTGATCTTGGTTAGCAGCAAAGTACAGAATTCAGGGCTATGCAGAGGGCCTGTGCTGGCTGCAGGCTGGGTGTCAAGTCTTTGTTTGGCCTTGAAGGCAAACAGAAGTAAAAGGAAAGAAAAATATCCCATATAACAAATCTAAGCTGATCTCAGTAAAGGCCTGGAGAAGGAAGTTTCTTAGTCCATTCACTCCAGCACAAATCTCATTTCAGGCAACTCAAATCACAGCTACTGCAATTGACTTTTTTCAGTAAAAGTAATCAAATTAGCTTTAAATGTTGCTTTGACAGTGTAATTTGAAATTTGTCACAGTAATCTTAGTGGTAGAGTTAGAATGAAAATTATGTTTTATCCAGTCTGCAGGCAGGGAGAACCTGAGAAACAATCGTGGTTGGAAAGAGATGGAAACCTCTCCTCAGTGAAACAAAGACATGCCACTCTGTGGTAATTCCCAAGTCCTTTAGAGTTATGACAGAAGTTGACTGTGACTTGTTCATTCAGACTGGCTCTTCCAATTAGCAGCTCTTTGCCCTCTTTGCTGTGGCCTACATAGATAGATTTGATCTGATGGACGGGGGATAAATGGGGCTAACTAGCTCTTTTGAAGATACACCAAGGGTCTAGTGTTGACATGGAGCCTAAATCCAGGGAATGCACAGGATATCCTACCTAGGACAGGATGAAGCATGGGTTCTGTCAAACTGGGATTCCCAGTGCTTTTACTGAATTTGCAGCTGCTTTGATTTCAGCAGCCCCTCATGGAATGAATGACCCTGTGTGTAGAATGGCAGTAGATGTGGTGGCAGGGAGGAAAAGGAGCAGACAGAATCACCTTTTGCTTTTCTGTAAGGGTTCGAAGCTGGTACACCAACACTGAGAACTTTCAGTCTAAACTTCAGATAAACATTTATGTTCTGTCAAGAATAGGTTGGCTAAACAAATTCAGCCAGCTAGGTTGGATAAGCTCACTCTCTTCTGTTGCAATGCATGACTTCCAAATTAGATTTGGGTTTTTTTGCATCCATTCCTAAAAATGTAACTTAGCACTGAAAGGCACTGTTACATGTGCTTCTCCAAAATCCATTTCTGAAAGCAGTAAAAACTGTCTGATGAAGGAGAAGCCAAAGCTGCAGCAGGCTGCATCAAAAGCACACAGAGGTTTCCTGGCCAGTGGTCAGTGATCAATCACCCCCATGCAGTCTATCTGCTGCCTCCCACTGCAATGAGCAGCAGCAACACACAGGACCAAGATCACTGTATGTTTATGTGAGTTATTGTAAAGAATCCATCTATAAACGCTCACTTGAAAAATAAACTCATTTTGCTTTCATTAGGCACCATATTCTTGAATTGCATTAAAACTCGAATAATCACCATTCTACATCACTGTCATTAAACAACTGCTGTAAAGTTTGGTTAAATTATTTTGGTTAAGTATCAAGTGATTACATACTAACTCACATACTAACTTTTTAACAGACAATGCTCTGGAATCCTAAAGTAGTCCTTCAATATGAATTATCTGTGTGTGAGTTCCACTCATTTTACTGAGTTTACTTGGGGTTCAGTCCTGTCAGTCACTTCATTAAAGTCTCTCAAACACCTTCCTTGTTGGGGTGCAAGCTGGACACAAAATCTATTGCTGTGGAGAGATACTGTGACTGATTGTGGCTGTCCACACACACAGGTTCTTCACATATCCAGTATTTGCTAACAGTCCCCTAAAAGTAAAAGTAAAGTAAACAGCAGCTTTTCTATTCCTGTACATCAGTTTGGAGAAACGTTTTTTTAGTTGCATTATTACTACCACATTCTCATTAGAGGAGTGTCAGCATATTAGCATCATTTCTATCTTAGCAGTCAATAACCCAAGCTAAGACTTGGGTCATAAAAACAGCCCTATTTGGAATCAGCATTTCCCCTCTGGTGTCCAGGGTAAGGCAAACAGTGGGAGAAGGGGCAGAGTGCTGAGTAAATACCAGGGAAGAACTCAGAGCAAATGCAAACCAGGAAGAACAGAGGTCACCCAAAACTTGCTAGAAGGGCTGAGGGGGACATGTTGTCTGAGGTTTAGTAAGCAATTACTGATTGTGCTCAATAGCTGCAAGGAAGATTTTTTGAAAAGTCCCAAACTGTGTTCATAAATACTGTAAATTAAGGATATAAGGCTTTGTTAAATTGGAAAGATCTAATTTGCCCTGTGTAATACAGCTGTGCTAAATTATGGGTTTGTGGATGTGTTGAACTATATGGAGAAAACCTTTTTTATTGTTCTGAATGCACAACTTTAAATTCAGCTTTCTAAAAGCAGGTGCGTAAGTCTGTAGTACACACTCCCCTGTTTCTTTGATTCAGCTTTTTAGGGAGAGGAAATTATGTTACATTTCTGCTTTTTGGTAAAAGAGTAAATTAATAATGCAGATAATATGACAAAATAATTTAGTGTAAAATAAAGTTGTAGAGTTGTTGAAGCAGAAGGAGGAGGAACTATGATGGTTTATACAGTACAATATTAATTCAAAACATTTTTTTAAAATAGAAATGTGGTAGACAGTTACGGTGGCACAGTGGTGGACTCTTCTGTTAAAGCTTTTTCACTTTTTTTAGTCTGAAAAGCAGTAGGGCCAGTCTGTATGTCCCAAGTATGTGTGTGAGTCCTCAAGAGAATCTTTTCCTCCATTTTGATTTTGGGACTTAGGAGCTACAAGAGTGAAACACAGAATGCCCTTTTCTACCATTTTGCAGAAGCAAGAATCAAATTAAGGATGGATGTACATCTGTGCAGTAGGTGTATGTGGGAATGTTTGTGTTTTTATCAGGTTTGGATTTGCTTGCAAAATAATTAGTTTTCTGAGCAGTGACTGCCCAGAGTTCTGCTATAAAGTCCTCCCACCAAAAACTCAGTCGTTGATTTATCCTCTTAGAGCAGGTTGCTGGAGTGTCCATGCTTTCTTTTACGTTGCTTTGGTCAGACAAGTTTCAATACCTAACACCCAAGCATTAAAAATGTAATAATGCAACTATTTTTAGATAGTATAAATATATCTACCTTAAGACAAATGCGTCCTCTTATCAGCCCGTAAGGAACAGGTCCGTAGCACCTGGAATCTGTAGAATTCCTGAGATTATCACCTTCTAACCAAACATGTCCTTTAGGCACCTATGATTAAGCAAGATTGAGATGTGAAAAGAAACCAGAACAGAATTGTGTTAAGCACAGTTTGCCTTACAGTGTATTTCCTGCTTTCTGTGTTCTGTATTTCATGACTGTAATGAACTAATTTTTATTGAATCTAGTAAGATCCACTGCCAGATTTAGAGGGATGAGAAGGAGTGCTCCAAAGTATCTGTTCTATCATGTGCTCAAAAACCAATGGTTTGCAACAAAAAATCCAAAATGAAGATGTAAGAGGTTAGACCAATGTGACAGGGTCATTAATTTAATAGACTTCAAAAGAGGTCATTAGGATGTTGACTGAAAATCTGCCCTCCTGTCGCAGTAACAGCATGAACAGGGCAGCCACACACTCATCAACATCCTGGGGCCAGCACCAAGGCTAGACCTGTTAGTAGATTCATGATGAACTAACTGGTAATTGATTGTGACATCAATTACGAATAATCTCATCATTTTATCGGAGTAGGCTTGTCAAAGTTCTAATTAAGATCACAGTTCATTCTATGTGCAGGCAGAATCCACAACACATTATATTGCAATAATGATGATCACAAAATAGCAAATCCCTTTTTATAATTTGAAAATTAATGATGGTGACCTTATACTATATGACAAAGACCTTTCATTGCCCATATATATTATGCATTAACTATATTACATACCACACATTCATGGCATTCACTGGCTGACTCAATGACAAAATGAGAAATAGCAACATAGCTGTAATAGTTACCTAAATGAGAGTATGAAGCTTTCATATGTGAAGCAGTTGCTCCTACAAGTCTTAAACTAAGATTTCTGCTTGGATAATACAATCCTATTTTGTTGCGTTTTCTTAAAAACATTTCAGATGCAAAGAACCTCTTCCAAGTTACCAAATAAAATATTTAATAATTACACTTCTAATTGGATTTTGCTTCTAAAAAAAATTTCCAAAAAACTTTAAACTAGGCTGAAAATTTAAGTGAAGCAACGTATTCTCAATCTAGAGAATATTTAATATGGACATAAAACTAACATACATTTTTCCAAAAAGCAAGAATGTACTTGAAACACTACTATGACCACATTTCAGAGAAAAAATATATGGAAACTAACTAACTAAATAAACTAACCAAATAAATGAAACTCTAAGTATAAGCAGCATGAGTATTTTAGAATTGAGCCATGTAGACTCTAAATACAACAGTCTACATAAGACAGAGTTCCTGGATAACAGAATAAACAAAGTGAAATACCACTCTAGAGTAAAGTCTGGTTGTGAACCATTAGGAACAAATCCAGGTCCCCCACTTGAGGAAAATGCCCACTGGTACCATCTCCTTCCACAGGCCCCTGTACAAAGAAATGCCACCTGCTTTGTTTTACACCAATCCACTGGTTCAGTCCAGCTCCTCTACTGCTTGTTCTCCCAGTCCTGCCATACAGGAATTCCCTATTCAGCTTGTCTGTCCCCTTGGATTTTTGGTAGGCTTATCAGCTTGCTGGCACATGCATTACCTTGGGCTGGGCAGCATTTCTCATCTCCCCTACATATAGAGCAGAACTAAGATGGGAAAGTCTCACAAGCCCAGCCACTGCATTTTCACAGGACAAGCAGCTCTCCTGCAGAACCAGCATTTCCTCAGCAGGGCAGGTTCCTGTGAAATGCTGCCTCTGATTGTCTGCAGATGACTCCCTTTGCCTCAGCAACCTCATGCCTCTGTTTTGTGCAGATTATCTGAGGATTTAGTTCCAAGGAATGGCAGTTCTCAGGCGGAACTGGTTATCTGCAGTGCAGCTTAAATGTGTGAGAATAAACGACACCCATCAGCCACATGACTCTTCCCCTTCTCCCTTCCCAGGCTCTAGCACAGGAGCAGACAAACCAGAACAAGGCTATCCTTGGGAAAAACTGAGCTTGAAGCAGTACTTTATTCTCTTTCACTCCAAATAAGCATTTTTCATTGTGACAAACTGGCAAAAATTGCCCTATTACTCAGCGGGGCAGTTAAAGTGGCAAAACTGAAGTACAGGGCAAGTATTTGATGCATATTCATATAAAACATTAATTTACTTGGGGGGGGAATCATCAAATAATTATATTCTTTTGGTTTCTTTACATGATGCCAAAATTTTTTCTTTGATTACTAAAATATCTTCAAACCCAAGATATAAGAACCCTACACTGCATTTAACTGGCATGCTAGAAAACTAATGTACTGCAAATAAAATTAACAGACGGAATTACCTGCCTCAAAAGTACCCCCAAACCCAACTAAATGAAAACAGGCTTCTGTGGTTTGGGATTTTTGTTGTGAGGGAGTTTTTGTTTGTGATTTTAGGGGACTTACAAACATGAATGTCTTGCAATCTCAAAAAACATCAGCACGTACAATCATCTGCGAGTAGATGTTTGAACTTTTGTAAGGTCACAGGTATTCACATCACCTCCAGCAATATCAAAGTTTCAAACTTAAGAAGAACTTTAAATCATTCTCATCTTTTCTTTTCAGTTCAGAGGCTTCCTTCTTGAGCTATGATAAGAACTAATCTCAGTGCTGGACAAAAGAATAAAGTCTGCAAGTTCTCATCTATCCCTACTAAGGTCTATTTAAGTGCCTCCTACTTTGGTACAAGCAACAAATGTAATTGCCTCATGGCCTGCGGGTGTTCATTTAACAAAAGAAGCTTTTGTGAATAAACCACAGGTGTTACCTTTCTTGATTAAAGTGAAATATGATGAAAGATTCTACAATATCAAATGACAAATTTACTAAATACTGATTAAATTGCCTTATTTAAGTAAATTGCATCTAGTTAGGATAAAATATACACCATAGAAATGCAGGAGTTTGTTTTATCACTCTATACTTAAAGTCTCACATAACTACTCCTTAATCCTTTATTTATTAATTCAGAACCAAGACTGAACAATGCTGAACAAATACTTTTTTTTAATGATCTGGTTGCTCCAGGCACTGTTTCTGTAGGTTTGTCATAAATGTTGTTCATATTAAGGCTGCCATCTGTGTAAAACCCAACCACATTAATTAGCTCAATATTTTCAAAATCAGAGTAAGCATTTATATTTACCTTTTTGTGCTGAAAAAGCCATGAAATGGTAGCAACCACACTGGAACTTAAACAGTACAGCAGATATTAAATCAACATCTTCTGTGTATCCTTAAAAGGCTGAATTACCTGGAATTTAATACTTCCTAAAAACTATAACATAATTAATTTACCTTAAATTTATAGGCACTTCCAAAGAGTTTAGCATTTTCCCTCTACTTGCTGAACAGTTTAAGCTGCTTATGAATAAGACATAATGTACTTGACCCAGTTTGTTTAAATGCACATATTAAAAAGAAGACATTATGGTGTAGATCCAGATTGTTATTAGTGAGGATGACAATGAAAGACTAATGTGGTTTCATATAGAAATTAAATTCATTGTGATTACATATTTATATTATTAATTCATTCTCTGTAGTAAGACATTTGTTATTTTAATAGATTTATAAAAAGGTAAGATACGAGAACTTAGGTCTAAGTTTTGAAATTAAATATTAACCAATATTAAAATCACATAACCTCCAGTGTTAATTCACACACCACAAGGGAACTAAGGAATATTAACTTAGACTTGAATTTTTAAGACATTTTTCTCCACCATGCAAGCACACCAATTGGGTGTTGTTCTGGAACACAGATCTGGGTAAACTCTTCCAGTGACCTGTTAAAGCATTCATTGGTTATTTGAATGTTTGGGGTTTAACCACTGTTGCTCCTTCTAAACTTTGGGTAATGTAGGAGTAACTACTGCTGTTCTGAGATTGACTTGGGACTTAAAAGGTTTGATCACTACCCTCACAGCTTAATAGGAGAGGTTTTCACATCAGAGATGTCTAAACCAGTCAAATGAGAATAATACCTGATTTCTCTCAGTATCACTTTTTACCTTTGCAAAAGTTTTCAGCTGTGTTAAATAATTCAAACACTTGCATGCATTGTTTACTGCTATAAATATTTAATGCTGAGATCTAGATCATATTGTTAAATATACAGATCTGAGTCAGCTGGAAAAACTATATATGATTCCTGAAATCTCTAGCTGCAACCCTAAATTTAAATTATTAGTCATCTTTCCTTTTCTAAAACTATTATCAGTTAAAATTAAAACTAACTGGTTCATGTTCATAGGTCAAAACTTTCAGACCCAAATGTCCTTGCTACATTTAGAAACTCCTCAACAAAAATTCAAAATATCTGTGATTCATCAGTCCAGACTCTTACTAGATTTAGATTTACAGAAGATGAGCGTTTTGAAAGAAAATATTGATTACAAATCCATCAAAGATTACTTAACAGTTTGCAGAGACCTTTCTGACAGCAATAATTAAGAAGGACTTAATTTTCTTCTCCAGATAGCAGATAATGCAGCAGGGTCACCCAAAAGTATAGGTTTGAGAACAAAAAACCCTGTGGGTGCAAAGCCCAAGTGGAACTTGCTGGTTCTAACACAGAGCCCATCACCATCACCAGCGTGCCCTGGCCAGAGCCATGCCTGTACTCACCGACCTGCAGTTCAGCCTGGGAACAACAATGGCTGATAAATGCTGTGAGCAGGGTTCAGGAATCTTAAAGGTACTGGCTGCCAGCTCCATCAGGAGTGACCTGAATCTCTCTTGCACAGTTGCTATAGTCAGACTAAAACCAAACATCCTGAGCAGTTTCCTAGAAATTATTACTGAGCAAAGGAATAACAGAATCATAAAATCCTGAAGGTTCAAACTTATCTGACCAGCACAGCCAAGGCCATTTTCCATAGAGGAAAAATATCTAGTGCCATAAATTCAGAAATTAGTGCCTTCCAAACACCTTTCCCTTAAATCCTGGAGGACATTTCTTTCTGCTTTCATTCAGGGATGAAGTGGGTGAACAGGAGCAGCAGGGCAGTGTCAGAGCCTCGCAGTGCTCACCCCACACTGGTGTCACTGGCCTGTTCTCAAGAGCAGCTGATGGGGTGCAGCTGCCTCCTCCTGGTCACATTGTGGGGAAGAAAGAGCTCTTCCAGAAGGAATTGGGAGACCTCGTGGGGGTTCATTCAGGAGCCTCTGGCTGTGTCCCCATGAGCTCTGGTACAGCCATGCCCATGTCTGGCCACCCTCCTCCCTGACCCCACAGACCTGGATGAGCTCTGGTGAACTCTTGATGCTACTTCTCTGTTCTTGAAGTATCAAAACCAAAACTGCAATGGTACAAAGCGCAAGCCGCTTGAGCAAAAGAAACCCTTGAAGTATCGAGAAGAAGACTGATAAAATCCTTTGTGTTTCTTTTCCTTTGAATAATTTAGTTTTGGCAAATCATAATTTTGATTGAAATGGCTTCTCAGAAAATTCAAGATTAGCTTGAGTCACAAACTCTCTATAGAGTGATCTGCAAACACAAAGTATGCCAAATCAGCTCTCCTCTCCACCAGACATTTAGCACAGCTGCCGGTTAAAATTATAGCGTGACTTCTCAAGCCTCTAGAACACTTAGAACTAAGGAGGAGAAAAAAAAAAATCTTACTCATTTTCTGTATCAGCAACTACTGAACCTTTACTGTAGTACTAAACCATGAGTGTAAACATGCTATAAAGATACTTAGAACAAAGGGAAAAGAACTAGTGTTTTAATTAGGTTTATTTCTGATTGCTATTCATGATATTTTAAAGAGACTATCCAATGGTACTGAGCGCTCTGAAATATCAAACCACTTTTCAGTGTCTTGCACAGTGTATCCAAAACCTGTAGAACTGCCCAGTCATTATGATACTGTGTTGTTTGCCTTGACATTATGTTATTCTCAGTACCCCCATTACATTCTTACTGCATTTGCCAAGAACTGTTTAAGAGTTAATAGCACTGTGCAGGGCCACCTCTGTGATGTGCAAACACAGTGAGGTGCATTATCTTGGGAATTCTGTTAGCTCTGGAGCTCCCACAGGATGAAGAGATGCCATCTCCGCAGTGAAGCTCACTTTAGCACAAGGTAAACACACTCCCCCCCAGCCAGGCTGGCAGCATTAGTGGTGAGCTGTGATTGATCAGCAGCATGGGGTTGCTCAGATATGGATTTGTATCTCAGCTTTTTATCACTGTGACTTGTGAAAGGCAGTTCCTTATTTACAGACTCTGCCTCTATTAAGTGACATTATTAGGGACTACTTTTGTTTAAGTGCCACAAAGGCTTAGCACATTGGTGGTTTATGACATACAAGCTGTTTGAATCTGATGGTTTACCCTCACTTTTTCAGACTGTAAACAGGAGCTGCAGCACAAGAACATATGGTACGTAAAGAAATTAAAGCTAAAGTAAATGGCATTAAAACAAATTCAAATAGAGCAATAGGATACTCCATCTGAACTATAAACCTGGATCTGAATTAAGACTTTTTAAAACAGGAAATAAAAGCCTAAATATGAAAAATAACCTTTCAGTTGTTCTTTTTTAAAGACCATTTATGGGGCTTACTGTGATTAATTCCCTTATTAATCCTCATTATTTACATCCATATAGTCAAATTAATAAAATATTTTTTAATAATTGAAACTAGTTCTGAATACAACATAACTTGTTTACCTTGTTAACTTCTGGGTTCATACCACATTGCCTCTGATACAGAAAAAATACATTATGCATTCTTAAATGTTTATTACAGCAAATATACTTGCTTCTATTTACAAATGCACATTTAGCCCAAAACCAAAAAAGAGCCCTGCAAAACTGCTAGCCTAATGCTCATATTCCATACCAGACATCAACAAAAAGGAAAATTACATTTTCCTTTGTAACACTACAGCAGCTTACGCAAAAGAGAAATGTTATTATACTTGCCTGTAAATAGGAAGATTTCCCTCATTATTGTTATATAAACTCCAACCTTTTGCATATGAAGGGTACAAAGGATGTTTTTTATGTACTTAAATTGTGTTTTAAGCACATGCTTAATTTATACCACTCAGTTTTATATGTGGCATTAGTTCCATCAGCCTGTAATCCAACAACTCCATCAGACAGTTTTTTGATACAGCTTTACACTTAGTGCACTCTGACAAAAATAATTTTTCTTATATGATGTATTACTTCAGTTAAATATAGCAGCAGAAGTATTTTAACTGCCACTGCTATAATACATTTCTACTCAACTGAAATACCTCTTTTCAGAACAGTTTATTCAGCTTATGCATGATTTTTTTTTGTTTCTTTTCATTATAGCTTGGAAGGTTGGTTTGTTGTGTTTGGAATTTTTTTTATATTTAAACTACAGCTATCTCCTTGGTTGTTTGCAGCAATACTCATCTGTGTCATTTTACAGAGAGCAAATTGTAAACAGAGTTCTCCATTCTCCTATCTACACATAAAGGCATGCTGAGGAGTATATTCATGAATGAACCAGGACAGCGAGTAGGATCTGATTTGAACATTCTCTTATGCTTCAGAGTAAGAATAATGTGTGACAGTGCTTCTAAGCACAAAAATCCCTAACTTAAAATCTGTAAAATATGCCAACACTACCACTGACACAGTCAGTACAGGCTAAGCACAATTCCTACCAACATGACTCTAAGGATTCTCCTTAGGGCAAATCTAAAGCAGCTGCTTAGATTTCACCCTCAGCTGCATGAAGTACACTGTATTGCCATTATTCTGACATGTCCAGGAACTGGCTAACTCAGAAAACCTATCCACTAGTTGGCAACCACCTGCACAGACTGAAGCAGGGGTTTGAGCTGCCTAATTTGGCAATATTGCTAGCATCTGATATTTCATATTTACTGTGATAAGTCTGCAAACATGACAAGAATGTCCCAAAACAGGAGACAAGGCCTCAAGGAAAGCTGAGCAGTTCACCATAACAAAAACAAAGACTCCTCTGCCCTTACACACTTTGCAGTGAGCATTTACACACCACTCACATTTCCCATTTGAGAAAAAGCAGTTAGTAGCCAAATTTGAAGTACAAAACTCATGACACTTTCTAGGCTTTGCTCACTTAAGGAGTGGTGCATTTCCCTGGTGGATAGACCCCCCCAGCAGCACTCCTGGCCATTTGGAATCCTAGTCCAGGCCTTCCCTCAGTTTGGACAATCTTTTTTTTTCAAAAACCCACCTCAGGCAAGTATCAACAAAACAACAGCCAGTTCTCGCTAAATCTGCTGCCATTGTTTGCTGTGAGGAATTCTGTGTTTGAGTTAAAAGTGCATTGCACAGTGATTCACTGAAATAAGGAATTTAATTAGACAATTGTCTAAATATAAACATATCACTTTTCCCCTCCTCAACAACAATTTACTTAGTGAACAATCCAGCCTCAGTTATGAACATGAAGTGCAGATTCTCTATGTTGAGAATCTACTCTTCTGTAAAGGAAGTGTCTCCTGAACAGATGGAAAGACCTGCCTCTTCAGCAAGCACTAAAGGTAGAAGGAAAACAGGCACAGGTATCAGGCACAATGAAAGCATTTCCATTAAATAATTTCTCCTCCTAGATACAGTTTATGATGTAAGAATTACAAAAGCTGTCACTTTCCTGTATTTTCACACATTAGCCTGTATGAAAACAGGAAATGGACTCTGCCTTCCCTATCTGCTCTTTCTCCTTACATTTTGGCTTAAAAATGGAGACAAGAAATCCTGCAGTAGGGCACAAATAGTTCTGCTGTATATTCATCTGGTTATTTCACTGTTTCCAGAAAAGCTGGCATCCTGTTAAGTAAAAATCATTCCCAAACCTAAGACAAACAAGGAACAAGATGCTCAGAGAAATTCAGTTTGTGTCTTCTGACAGAGTACACAGAATTCAGGTTTCCATCTCAGGTTGGTCTCCTCTGGGAAATTCGTATTCCATCACAATTACGATCTCCACCAGAGCTAGAGGATTTCTTCAACTTGGTATGGAAACGTGGGTTTGTGTTCTTTGGGGTTTTTTGTACATTTTTCCTTGGTTAAACTCTTTCCAGAAATCAAATTGTGCTAAAACTAAATGTTCTGTCCTTCCCTTCAATCTCTAACAAAGAATGAGTTCCTCATTTGTGCCCACAAGTGACCAAAGTCTAAAAATGGCAGCTCCAGTGGCCCTGGCATTAGACCAGAAGGGCACATCCAAGGCAGGTGCCCAAAATGCATTGCCTCAACACTGGAGTGGAAGAAACAAACTCAACCCCTCAGAACAGGGCATGAGTCATATTCTTGCTTTCTGGTGCTAAACAAAATGTTGACAAGAATTTGGCCACTAATTTTAGTAAAGACGAATTCCACTTCAGCTGCTTAGTACAAATGAAGCAATAGAACCTGGAGGCTTCACTGGTGAAGGTGGCTGCCTTTATGGAAGCTAAATTCACAAACTATAGCTGGCTATAAGGAGTGTTCCATAATATTCTCCACCTTCACAGTACAGGACTTTAGCCAGATGCTTATTCTTCTTATTCTGACTGTGAGGATGAAGTGGATATGAAAGGGCAAAATAATAGCTTTGTTTAAAGATTCAAAACACCTGGGAATATCTGATGGCTCCACAAGGTGCTGAATACAGGTAATGGTCAAACATGCTTCTGGGGCAAGAAACACCATACATTTTCCTGTGATCATAATTCCTGATGATTTTTCTAATGACAGCCTAAAAAGAAGCTGCTAAAAATATTTTGTCTCAGATCTTCCCAAACTTCTGTGCAGTCTATCTGCATGAAGACAAGTGAGCATTGAGATTATTTTCCCCTTTTCATTGCATCACCTGACTTTTTGGCCAAGTTAGGAAAATTGCTACTTTTCCACCCATACCTAGGAACATTAAAATATTGTTACATTGAAATTGTTAGATACACTAAAGTATAATTTTGAAAGCAAAATATTCAAAGCTATTCCAGTCATTTAAAATACAGGAACAGTTTTGCCTGAACACCAAGACCTTGAGTCTGCTGTCTGTACAGCACTTCATGCAGAAAAAATTCAGAGTATTCTTCCAGAGAAAAAGGACTAAGCAAAGGGCAGAACACAAATATTATCTGTGTAGAGTTCCTACAGAGACAAAAGGCAGAGAATGACAGCTTGGCATACACAGGCTAAAAGTACAACATTTTACTGTACATATACAAGAATAATCATTTATAAATGTCATACTTTATGATTTATGATGATTCACAAATGTTGCAAATCCTTTACAGACCAGCAGGGCTACTGAAGTAATCATTAATTTACATAGTAAGAAACTCTAATACTTACATAGCTGTGACTCTTAAGGAAATCTGAAGGGTTGCTTGTGCAGACTTTATCCCCTTCCAAGCCAATTACTCTTTTACAGATATTTGATTTGGGGTCACTTGGGCTTTTCACAATTACAATATCTCCTCTGAGATGAAAAAACAGAAACAAAAACAAACAGAAGAACTCTAATTACAAACTATTTGGCTGAGTACATGAGCATCAGGGTGCACACTCCAAAAATATTCATACACATTAAAAACAGTCCCTTGTGCTGAAAATTCTTGTGTACAATTTTGGTTTCTTCAGTTTTACTCAGGTGTAATTTCACAAAGTTTTAAAGGTGGAGTGAACTTTTGTTACTTAGATAATTTATGAAACATCTAAGACTACAACCTGAGGCTAGTAATACCCATAGCTTGGTTTTCAAGACCAAACTGCTTAGAGAAGAAGTTACAGTCACTCAATAGAATCATTTTGGGGTGGGGGGGGGAGAAGATTTTTTCAGTTTTTTAGTCAAAGCTGTAAGTGACAATAGACTAAATCCAAAGTGAATTCTCACAAGTTGTTCATTGGGCTGTATGTGCTGGTAACTTTAACTTCCAGACAGTGAAAAGTTAGTTTAGAAAAATCTGGTCTCAACAGAGGAGCATACTTTCGAATGCAATAAAAGTGGCGGCTAAGGTTCTCCGAAAAGACAATATCAGAGTTTTGAATGGTTGGTTCCATTGAAGGTCCAGAACACTGCAAATTAAAAATAAATGAGAAAAAATTACTATTTCAAACTACTTTTATCAAAAATAAATTTATATTCAAATGATATCTAATAAATTAGAAAAGGTATAGTGTAGAGAACTAAAAGTGAGCTCCTCCAAGGAAATACATGATGCATTTAAAAGCTGAGGAGAGCCTCCAGATCAGCCCCAAGTCTGTTACAGCTCCACATTTCCTTGGGATTGGTCCTGAACTGAGCTAGGTGCTATGGGCCCCTGAGAACTCATTTCAGCACCCAATCTCTCAGAAAATCAGTGCTCAAAGCCCTGCCAGCTTAGCCCTTTCTCCAGCTTCTGTAGCACAAAATCATCACAGAAGCTGTAAAAGCAGCTCATAGCCAAACTCCCCCATGTCCAGCAGCAGTACCTGCTAGGTTAAGGACAAGGGGAGGAGGGGGAGGGAACATGAAACACCCAGAAAAAGCATTTCCTCTTGGTGACTCCAGTCTTTCTTAAAGGATGCACTCTCCGCAAAACGTTTAATCAGATTTTCCCATTTACTTCAGTGATGCCTCAAGCAATAACACATCAGAAAATATGAATGCCTCAAGGACACATAACTTTCATAAAGGCTGGACCCGCTTCCCATAAATTGTGTTTAACACCTCAAAGAAAATTAAGAAACCCAAAATATCGGCATCATCCCATTTAACAATTTCAGTATTACAGTCTTATCTTCTTTTAAATGTCATGAAAATGAAGAGTTACCACAACAATTCCTCCAAGGTACTCAAAGGCACAGTGTGCTATGCAGCCATATTGCACAGCGTACCCCAGAAATCGGAAGGTTTTTCCTAGGACATTGCGAAGCATCCTACAGTGGTACGTTGTTCAGCTGGTTCTACAGTGAAACAGAACAGTATCATTCATTTGATAACAAACAATCTAACATGTTGTGTCTGACAGAGGGACAATATTAAAAAAAACCCCAACAATGTAAAGAAACCAACAAATAAGCAGATATATCTAAGAGGTGGATTTAGTTTAAACTCAAAAGCCATCAAGAGGTTTTTCATTTACCATGCAGACCTTTCCACATGTACAATCAATTGCACCAGAATAAGTTAGGACAACTGATAGGAGTTTTGGTGGTTATAGAGAGCTTTCCCTTGACTGCACATCCATTTCCAAAACACTCGCATATAGAAACAAGGCATCAGGTCTTTAGGTTCTCAGCTACAGCACAGTGGCATAAGTTCAGCAGCACATTAGACTGCAAACATACTCTGACCCCCTTCACCAAATATTCAAGTTCAACTCTGATTAGGGGATCCAATTTCTGCAATGCTAATTAATTAAAATGTTTCCTTACCCCAATTTTTATCATATAAAGTTACATATAATTATCTTAAGGAAGTGCAAAACAGACATACTGAAGTAACTGAAGCAAGTTTTACATTCTGCAGGAAACCTGTCCCCCCTAAACTCAGTGTTGCTTTATCATGAATTAAAACCGCTGCAAGATTTCCCTCATTTACTAAGATGGCTCAATACAGTTTGCTAAACAAATACAGTATGTTAAAGAAAAAAAAGAGAAAAATGCTGTGTACAATATGCCCACTTAATAATGAAATAAAGACATCTTCTTTATTTCATGATGTTTCGTTAATTAAAGACAGGACTTTAAAAGTGCATAGCTTTATTTTCACAACTCTCACTAGAATTTAATGCGAATTTTGCCTGAATACATTCAAAAGACAACCATTATTGGGAGCAAATGTTCTCCACCAAGCTCATTCCTAGTTCCAAAAGATGGGGTTTTTTTTGTTACTTTGTTTTAACATAAAATTTCTCTGGACTTGAACCACTTAAACCAATTCATCATTCTTAAGATTAGCTGACCATTTTCACACTAATAACCCAAAATACAACAGAAAGCAGAAAAGTCTTAAATTATGTCATTACCAAAACCAGCACCCAACACACTTCAGGAGCTGAAACTGCTCCTCTGGAAGAGGAATACACTTTCACCAGAATTCATTCTGGAGGCAGAGAAGTGGTTGGCTCTTCTCAAATCAGTGCACAGTAAAAAGCACCAACCAATGCCTTATTCTTAGGGCTGGACACACTGTGAGCCCAGGAATGTGGTACAGGTGATAAAAGGAAAGTGGAGGGACAGCAGACCAATTTGAGTTGCACAAATGGTGTGAATTCATGACCACAACTATGTTTTGAGAGAAGTCCATCAATACTCCTTAACTGCACCTGCTAGAAAGGCAGCCTCAACATTGCTCATGTTCAGGTAAACAGAAAAATACTGCACAAGCATCCTCTATTTTTGCTCCACGCTATTCAGAAACCTTATATTACTATATTAAGGATTTAGGCACCTACCTTTTAGGCAGGTAAAAAGGAATTGTACAAACCATGCGTTACAATGCCCAGAGTACGTAGACCAAATTGTGACAAATAAACATTAAGAGAATATACAACCCTTTCATGCCAAGAGCTGTCAGGTTGTAACTAAAATATTTGTATTATGAAACTACAAAAAACTGCTATGCATCTCAGAAAATAAGTTTCAAAGTGATTGCAAGCAATTACCTTTTGGATTTCGGATGACACAAACTTAGGGATAGTTACCCCGAATTTGAGTTTCTCTGTGATGTTTGCAAGTCGATTTGTGAGCTATTCAAGAAAACCTAGGGCTCAGAGTGAGCTTTGCCTGCTGCTAGAGCTGCCATGGTAAAAAACTAACCACAAGGACAGAACATGAGTGAAGAGCTCTCAGATCTCTTAAAATAAATTCTTAACTCCCAAGACATGGATTTCACCAACTCCAGTTTTAAAATGTAGTACAAAGGATTTTTTTAAAATACTCAGGCTTATCAGATTTCAAGATAATGATGAAAAAATTCTTAACTCCTAGATAAGATTTGATTACTACTCAAGGAAGTTAATTTCAAATGAAGGCACATGTATATCTGGATTATACAGTCTGATCCTGACAAGGTAACTCCTGAGGATGGGAGGGTGTTTTAAATGTTAAGGTTCATCTTTAGACATCTAATGTTCATTCCACTGAACAGCTACAATCATGAAATTTTCCATGTAGTTTTAAGTAACAACTTCTAGTTAATAAGTGGTTGTAGCAAAAATAAGTCCAGTAAAAAAACTATCAGAACAAACTAGTTTATTAAAAAAATTAAAAAAAAAACCCACATAGAAATAATTAACTAGGGCATCATTAAAATATAATTGTTTCCTCTGAGAACTTCATATCAGTACATTTTTAAAACAATGTCATATTGTTGATCACAAGAAAGTAAACAGCTGAACAGTTTTCCATATCACAGAATTTTAATGCAAAGTACCATCAGCAGGCAATTCCACCAGATCAAACATAAGACCATTAAGCACAATAAAACAAATTATTTAAGTCACAGGCCCCTTGAAAACTTAATGGTTCTGTTGTATAAACATCCTTATAGCAGAACTAATGGCCTAAAACCTGTTGTAATTACTTCCAGGTACTACCTACCATCAAATAGTAGGTAGCTGAAAAATTTATACTGCAATAGACATCAGTTAAAAAAGGTCACACATCCATATTTATCACAGAGAACACAATTTGGTTATTTTACAAGAACTGTATAGTTTATCCCCCACAGCAAATAAAATGCAAAATGTAGTTACTATTATCTTCTGTTCTCCTTTCCCTCCATAGCCTATGCTTTCATCACTTGATTTTTTGTTTGTTTGTTTATAAAATTAATCACAGCTAGCAGGGTAGAAATCACTTTGAGCCTCATGAATGACATCCAAGAGATGGGAAAGGATTAGTTCTCAGTTGCTGCCAGTTATAGCGCCAGGTGGCTTTTTCTGCAGTGAAGGTGTTACCGATAATCCCATTACATTGGTACTAAATCTTGCAGACATCAAAATTATCACCAAGGTTCCTTTTCATCCCATCCTTTCCAAATGACTGGAAGTCGCTTCACCTGAAAGAAGTCAAATCCACATGCAGCTGCTGTTTTAGCAGCCAGCGGACTCCCTGAGAATGCCAATCGTGATCCAATTTCGCTGTGCTGGTGGCCCCCTATTCCCTGTCCAATAATACATCTGTTAAAAAATCCTACAGCTACAAATCAAGTTTAATCCTACCAGGGACCTCATGTTGGTCTTGTCTTCCAAAAAGGCAGCAGGTTTTGCCGTCTATCTCTGCTAGTGTCTGGGGAATACTCTTTAAATCCCAGCTCTACTTAGAAGAATAAGCTAAGGATCACAAAACATGACCTCAAAAACCCTGATATGACTATATTCTGACCCAGAGGCATTCATTCTAGGTGAAGATTAGAACTTTGCATAATAAGATTACACAGCAAGTGAATGATATCAAGGGACTATCCATATGCAGCCGCCTGGTTTTCTATAGACAGCCTGTGCTCTGCAATATGCAGTGCAGACGAAACAGAGCTTGGGCTTTCTAGCTGAAATAAAATAGATTCACATAAATTAGTTGGCCATTTCCAGATTCCTAAATCCCCTATTACATCTTTTATTGACAGCTCCTGTGAGGATAGCACAAATGGTATTCTCTTTGTACTCTTCGCTTCTCTAACACTCACGCTCTGAGAGAAACGTACATAGGTTGTCTAGAAATTAACATCTTGTTTGCTGTAATCTTGGATTACAATTAACTGTGTACATAATAAAATTAGGAAATCAATGAGCAGATTTATCATTTCCAGAAAACCAATGGCATTGTGTGAGTTTAACATATGGTGCCGAATTTTTAAATACAGGAAAATGAAAGTTGTAAGCACAGAAAGGGTGACTTAAAAAAAAAAATCACTGGATTTGATACTTGACAGATTTTTCACTTTCATAAAAAAATTCTAGTCATGTTTGTTTTACATAATGCTTCCCAATCCTGGAATTTCACTGAATATTTAGTGGGAGACTATCCCATTTTCTCCTTCCAAAACAGAAACTCTCCTCCTAACATTCTCCACTTTTTAACAGACACCATTCTCTACAAAAGACAACCCCATAACTTGTTCCATCTCTTTCCCAGAGTTACTCTGAGATTACTTAAAAAAAAAAAAATCCAAAAATCCAAACCGAAGAAAATACTGCACACTGACTAGGCCATTTATATATTTACATTTGAGCTGTTCTTTATATTAAACTATTATTTTAAAACTTCAGCATGAAATTGATGCTATACATGCTAGAGGAGTGAAGGGTGTATATCTTCTTTATTGGGATTCTTCCCATATTAGATACTCAATATACAAAATGCTTTAAATATTCTAATTACAATCTGAGGATTCCATACATCTAAAGCAAAACAAAGAACAATTTCCCAAAGGTCTTTCTGTCCTGGGGATCAGATAGACCTTGCTTCATATTTCCAGCTGTTGCTTTACTCTGAAAGGAACACTGGACTTGGTCTGGCAAATCTGAAAAAGCTTGGTGATATTCTGGAAGAGATTACTTTTTTACACATTACTAGGCACTGCCAGTTTGTCTCCAACAAGTGCTCCTTCATCTACTGATCTCAAGCTGACAAGGAGTTTAATCCTGCAAATATAACGCACATAACACAATTCACTGGTGTTAAATAACCAGAGACTACCAACATGACAATGGGCAATTTTTCACCACAGATTTCAGGTAGTTCTCACTGGTTCTATTTACCTCTGGGAAGCAGCTCCTAACACTTCCACAACCCTGTATAAAATGCTGTTTTAATGGCCAGGTGCATTCCAGAGCTTCTCCTCCTCTGCAGCTCCATACACTCCTCTTTGCTGAACGGTGAAATCCAGATAGCTGAGCAAAGGCATGGTTGTACATGGCAAGCCTGAGCCTCTGAGGGATGCCAAAATATTCACTTTACAGTCTTCTGCAATAATGTCAAAGGTAGGACAAACACCAAAGGTCTGGCAGACATCACAGTCACTTCACTGGTAACTACATGTGTTTATCTTAAATTTCAATATATTCACTTTCTTGAGACACAGACATATAAACATTGAAAATTCATTTCAGTTTAGTAAGACAAAGAGTTACAAGTCCAATTTTAACCTTAGGCACTAAAAATCTACAACCCTACAGCATGTGAAGTTGCCCATGGCTCACATGTCCCCTGCACTTCCCAGCTGACACATGATTTTGGAAATACTACTCAAAGCAGTGAAGAAAAGAGGGGTAAATAACTCCCCTGTGCACTGAGAACTAAAAAGGCTGTTTATTTTAAATATTTTGTCATTACAGAGAGGATAGTTTGCTGGTAAAAAACAGCAAACACAATAAAAACACCACAAACAAAAACCCCAAACTCCTCCACATCAAACAAGCAGCCTGTTTCAGCAAGACTATTTAGAAAGAAATAGTTGTTCCCACCTTATCACCAGAGTTGGTCTCAGACAGAATGCCATCATTGAAAAGTACTCCACAGTGGTTTAGGAACACAGAAGTCACACAGTGTAAGATTTTTAAACAAATAATAAATCAAACCTGACAGCCAATTAAACCATAAGCAAGCCATTAAACATTTGAAAGATACAAAAGCAAAAAACAAGACCAGTTTTAGCACTGTCAGAAAATAGCAATGAAGGACCCTTCTGTATGTTCATCAGTATTCCCCAGCTCTGAGCATCACATTCTAATGAAATAGTTTATGCACACTCTGCATTAAAAAATGTGTTAAAAAACAGGAAAAGGGAAGACAGAGAAGACTGTGCTCAGTATTTACATTTTCAAGTTACCTGAAAAGAAGAAAAATGCAAATCAACTGCTTATCGCTGTTACTATTCTTGGAAAAATATTGTCCATCTTCCTGTATCACTTTTTAGTTACAAAGTTCTAAATACACACATGTACATGGATTCAAGTACTCTTTTCAGAGCAAAATTTTACTTCACGAGAGTTTACGCAGTAAAAATAAACTGTAATCAGTATTTTTTCTCATTGCTCAGTAAAATTTTATTAGTTATTTCTGAGCTGTTTTATGTGTAAAACACAAGTTCTGTAAGGTCTTCTCCACTTAGAGATACAAGTATAAAAAAGTTCCAAACATCAATAGATGAGTGCAATGATATTCAGTCTAAGTTAATCCCCAGACATCCAAATCCATGAATAAAAATTCATCAGTTTTAAATACACTGAGCCTATTAAACAAGAACAAAAGCATATGCACAAAAGAGCTTTTAATATATTTCAAAGCCCACAAGAGCCATGGTCTCATTAAAATTATAAATTACACAAACATGGAATAAAGATTCAAACTGCAGTGCAGCTAAGCAGATTACAGCAAACCCCGCGTTCCATATGATAACACACCATGGCCCTCCCAGATGGGGGCTTGGAACAAAAAGGCCATCACTGCAGCTAGGGAAAACCTCCTTGTGATCTCTGGTTTCTGTTCAGCAGATGACAGCCAAATAATATGTTGATTATTCTGTTTGTGCTGCTAAGCTTGTAAGATGGAATAAAAGCGATATGATCTATTGTGAACTCCATGCTAATGTGTTGCTCCACTCATAAATAATATACTGAATTTATTCTGAAACTATCTTTTTATCTGAGTTCCAGGTTTTAAATGCATGAACTAAAATAGAAAGCCAGCAGAAGCTATTATTTAATTTGATGGTTTAAAGTAAAAGATACAGCTGACACAATAATAAATGTGAAAACTGACTACTTAGTGAAGCAAAAAAGCCGAGGTGCTTTTCTCCAATTTAGCAAATGATTCTGTGCTGAGGTGCAGAGCACCTGCAAGACACGAGCACACTGCAGCCCCACAAACTGCCCTATCACTAATACCAAACACATCACCAAGCAGGGGCTGTATGGCTTATTTTACCACAGAATCCACCCCAAATACCAATTTCAAATGAGGACACAAATACTTGCAAACCGAAAAACAGTACAGAAACAATCATTGTATAACTTCACTTAAATGATGTCTCCCTGAACTGCCTTCTTAGAAAATATTTATGTTTTTAGTAAGTGATCAGATTTTATTTTATCCAACTTTACTTATTTAGTTTGTTCCAAAAGTACAGAATGTGGCTTGCCCTTTCTTCCATGATACACTGCTCTTCTAAAAGGAAAATCAGTGACTTCTCATATAGCTCCTTTCACAGATGTTTTGTGTGTGCTAAACAGTCTGATGATATTTCTACAATTTCTTTTTTTGTGAATTTCAGCTCTTTTGTGCCAGAAATGTTAAAAACTCTATTTAAAAAAATCACTGTGGCTTGGTAACAGCATGAGAACACCAGGATCAAACACTGCTTCACACTTCTTTGACCAATGGAAGCACAGTTGAGAAAAGGTGGAAGCATGAGGCTCCAAGAATGTGCAACAGTTTTCTCAGAAATATAAAAAATGGATGTAGAAAAAAAGTTCTATTACCTTTCTTCCTTTGCTAGGGCCACAGTCTCACTTCTAAATGACAGAAATATTGAAAACATGGCTACTGAAGAGTCATATGTATTCTAATGAGCCTTAGGGCTAAAAATTCAGATTAATTACTCCCTCATTGCAATGAGATAACACACATCTATTATTTTCATACAAAACCACGACAGGGCTTTGAAACAATTAGTGAAGCTCACATTTCCAGCAGCAGCCACAACCTCAGGTGTGTCCCATTTGCAATACACTAAAGTTATTTTGCAGTTACCAGTTACGGGATTGTTATTTCTGGGACCTTGATGACATTTCAGTTTCCCTCCCTGTTTCAGTTTCTACAGTTTTAAATGTTAATTATTTTTACTACTCTTACACATCTCACACAAAATGCTATATAGTACCTGGGGGGGAAAATGTTAGCCCTACTCTGAGATGCACACTCCTGAAATGGGATTCCCACAAATACAGCACTCTTGGCATGGAATTGGCAGGCTCAGAGTAGAGATGGAAGAAGCTGAATCCACTGAAATAAAGAATAATGATAGCTTGCTGAAATACAGCTTGGCTACAAAAAAAGCCAGATATTCAGTGCCTTCTGATTTTTTTTTTTACCAAAATATTACTCCAAGTTTTAAACAGTGTAAGTTTCCCTAAGTAGCCAGTTCTGAATCTGGCTTTAGAATGAGTTTTACTACGTTGCTTGCTTGTGTTTTACCCAACTTTATAACTCACACTGAAAAATCTAAATTTTAATTCCTGACTAAAGGCCAAAATTACTATTTTCTTCATCTGCCTCTCAGTGACCTAATAATTTTACCATTCTGCTCATATTATTTGAAGAACAATCAAGGCATCCCTCTCTGTGCTCAGCCCAGGTATAGTTAGACAGCTCTACAGAATTATTTAGTGCTGCACACCCAGGTTCATGCCCCACTATGTGGATGGCCAGCGTGCTGTGAAAGCAGAGGGAAGTCCATTGAATCCATCTGAATGTAGGGGTGGCTCTGCAGGATCTTGTCCTCGTGAAACCTGAGGATTGTGCTCTTTTGTGAAGCCTCTGACCAAGTTCACTTCTTGGGAAAGGTATAACAGCATCATCCTGCCCTGGGTCAGGAACTGCATCCCTACTCCCAGTGCTACCCAGCTCCTCCTAACACATCCACACCCAGCCCAGCTCAACCACTGCTCTCCTGCATGGCTCTGTCAGACTAAAGATTGAGCACTTCATAAATCCAAAGTGGCCAATAAAGGGGGAAAAAACTGCTTGTTAGAGGATACAACACTACTTCTGCATTGGTGGTAGCTGAATAATCAAGCTAGCATTCCTGACAGGAATATCCGTGGAAGACAATAACCAGAAAATATCACTGGCCTGTACACTGGAAACCTGAGTTCCCATGTCTATGGGTCTCAGCAGGAAGTATGACAAACACAAGGAAAAGAATCTCTATTAAATACAGCACTAAGATGTATGATGCTTCTTAAGACACTACATTAAACTCACAATTAATTTTCAAGATTACCAGTCTTCAGGTTTCAGTAGTATTATACTGTACAATTCTGAAATTACAGAAACATTAAATAACTTTTTAAGTAATTCCCTGTCTTCAGCAGATACTACTTGAACTCATGTCTCCTAATTTATTTCTATTTTATAAGAGCTGCTTTAATATGACACAGGTTTAAATTTTTTTCCTGTTGCTCAGGATACCCACATGGATGCATTCAGGTAACATCCAGAGGCTTTCTGAGTAAGATGATATCATGTTTTATATAGTATTATACAACTGGCAAGTCCTAAACGCTACAACTAATTCTTTCGTTTGCCACAGACTGACTGGATAAGTAGTCTTTAAGCTTTTTCATAGGGAAGAAAACAGGTCTTTTGGTATCAGAGCTTCCAGGATTAAACATTCTTTCCAGTTGTTGGCTCATGGCCTGAAGATGCTGCACTTCCAAACTTATCCCATTCTAGCTAGTTCAAAGATCAGGAAAATGAAGCCATCTTCTTTGCAGCCATAATCCACGACCCATGCTGTTAGACACTTAAGACCATCTCAAAAGCAAACTACCTTGTTTCAGCTGCCAGCGGGAGCTCAGCAGGGCTCTGCATCACAGGACTGCAAACCCGACCCAGTCAGGTGACTCAGGAGCTAATCTGATTTGGTGACTATAAAACTTTAATCACTACAGTCTAATACCATCACATTCCACAACTGATGAGCGAAGCAGCCTGGCGATGGAACAGCAAACACTAATAAGATTATGAATTGAAACTGCCGCTAGGATGTGCTTTTCTAGTTCTCTATCCCACACAGAAATCCAAGAGAAAAATATCACTGAAAACTGGTCAGGCAGACACACAGCTTTGATATAAAATGGGTTGCTGTTTTATACCAAAATGAACAGCATTCTGTTCATTGTCACAGAAGGACAAGAGCATACACTGAATTGTGCCAGGCACAGTTAAAACCTAGCAAAACCATTAATCTGAAAGCAAGGACAATCAGACATGTACATCAGTAACACCATGGTGTTGAGACACACTGCTCACACAACGCTGCTGGTGTTAACTGGAGCTCCCATGAGCTACACAGGCAATCCACGTGGGAAATGGAGAGGCCATGATACCTGTGCTCCCTCTTATCAGCCACAAATATCCAAAGCACGCTTCAAGGGATGCTATTTGGGGGACACCAGGATCTTCCCCAAATCTGTAGGCTTCAGCTTTTGAAGAGAAATGTCGTACTCACTTGCAGATCAAATTCCAAGCGTAACCTTTTCCTAAATGTTCTTATTGCTATCTCACTCCCCACTGTATTCCCTCCATTTATTTTCCTCAGAGAATTTTCACCCCAAATCCTCTAGATCCATCTTAGAACCAACATTCTGCATAGACAAGTAGCTGAATTGGACCAGCAAGTTTATAAGAAGAGGAAAACAGAGAGCTTGATTTCTTCATAGCACAGTTAGAATTTGCAGTCAAAACTGACATCACCATTTGACCAGGTCTACATGACAACATGTGAGCTGCAAGGAAGGAAAGTTGATTATTCTACAGTTTAAGATTTCCCAATGCAGACACAAGTCTTTAAATCTCTCCATCTCCAGAGCTCAGAATGACCACTGTCCATCGCCATAGCTCAAGCTGACAAGAAAACTTCCTGACCACTGGAAATCATCTCCACATTCCTTAGTTTCTCTGTATTTCCATTCCACCCCAAGAGCAGGAATAGCAGGACTTACCTACCTAGTAATGTACATTAGAGGGTAAGGGTTTTTTTTTTCTTTAGGGTAATGTCTAAAATTACAATTCCTGTGGTCTTGCTTTCTGCCAGACTGCAGATTCCAGTGCGATCTTCTACCATGACTGAAAATTCACCTTTTCTAAACTGGACATGTGAATATTAGCAAACCTTTAGTATCATTCAAAAACAATGAAAAAGCTCTTATTATTCCTGAAAGTGAAACACCATTGATTTAAAAATAACTAACCAAAAAGAATTACAATATTTAACTTACATAAAATTAGTACCTCCTCTATTTGTCTGACATGAAATACAGATAAAGTCAGATGTTGTAAGCAGTATTTTCACAAGCACATATTCAGCTGGAAAGCTTTATTGTAATAAAATGTTAAAATTTGAAAAACCCCCCACCTGTTGAAAAATAGCTTATTTCCACTCGCTTTCTAAATCAGTAGGGCTTTAACTACACCTATCCTGTTAAAATGTGACAGAACAATGAACATCACATACAGAACTGCTGCAGTATTTTCAAAGTTCAGTTCTCATACTGAAAAAACTGTATCTACTTCTCCATTATTTCTGTTATATACGAAACAGTCTCTCCTGCTGTAAATTACACTGTAAGACACGGTTTCTTTATACTTTGAAGGATGCTTACAAAAAAAATTGTAACAAAAATATCACTTTATTTAAAAATACATGAAGTTCTGCAATAGCTACAAAGTTCCCAGCTAGCAAGAGCTGGAAGGTTTGGCTGCCCCACCCCACTGTGTGTGTGCCCTTTTCCATACAGCATCAGCTAAGCAGGATGACACAAAATAAAACTACTAAAAAAGTTGATAGATAGTTCCAAGTCAGGTTAGTGAGCTCCATCAGCTCAAGTGGGGATCTAACAAGCACCAGGAAACAGAGGAGGAGAAGGAAGTGAGACTTCCTCTTTTGCCAGCAACCACGCAGTTCATCCAAGAAATACTCAAACTGGTAGAGGCATGGCACAAGCATTCCCATCTGCAAAACACTTTCATTATGTGGGCTCCAATAGGAAAATGGAAAAAAAAAGAGACAATTATTTAGCCTCCACTTTTAACTGCCCTGTAGGAAAATGAGGTTAAAAAAGTATAAAAAAAACTTACAGGCAGGCAAATAGTAATGAGAAATTAAAGAACACAAGAGAGAGCTCAGCCTCGGTGTATGTTTACACCTATCCTATGAAGTTAAGTCAACCTATAATAGTGTATTTCATTTTTAAAAAAACAAGCAAGGAAATACTTTGCCTTACTGAAGCAAGAAAAGGAAATGTACTGCTTGGAATGGGAAAAAACCATCCCAGAGATTGAGTCCATGCAGTTTATCACCTGATTCTCTTTCTGGCAGGTAAGTAGTGACTTATCAAAGATATCCTCATTGGGTTACAAACTTCTATAACAAAGTTGTGCAATAGATATCCTGCAGTTTTGAAGTGTTACATACATCTGCAAGCACTCATACCTGAAATATTGAGGTATTTGGGCCCCAGGATGACAGTATAGCAAGAAATGGCAGAGTTACTGTGATGTTTTAAAAGTGAAGAACTCGTAAGTTTTCGCCTCCTCACTCCGTTATACAGAATTTATACCACAGGTTCCCACTGACAAGAACAGATGCCCAAACCCTTTTTAAAAGAATTGTGAATTATGCTTTGAGTCTTTATTTTATTAGCCTTTCCTATTCCAGATATTCAGACCTCATTGGTCAGATACTACAGAAGTGAAATGAAACAGCTACATTTATTTCTTGCCATGTTTCCCAATGTCCTTTGATTTTCTCCTCTAAAGACAGATACTTTTAACTGTCACTAAATAATAATCTATATTTAAAATTAAATATTATTCAATATTTCACAGTTTAGCAGCAAATACAAAACATTATGACAACCATTTGATATTCACGATAAAAGATCTTAAACTGTCCACTGCTCAAAATATAAAGCAGCTTGACCAGCAGCAAAAAGAATGCCATTTTACCAGCTAGGGAGACATAGTACTAAAGCTTCGTGTCCTGAATTTGAATTGGATATGAAGGAAAAACTCTGAGGTTCAGGACTGCCCACATATTGTTGCTTTTTCATGCTGCTCATATTTAACATGAGAATTTCCCCCGCACAATTAAAAGGAGACTCAAGAACCACACGTGTTCAAAAATTTGGCTTACAACGACAGTAAACATTACTCATTGAAGTTGAAACGCGATATTTAGGGATAATAGTACTAAGGCTTCATTTTTATATTCTGCTGCATACAAATGCCTTCAAGTAGTTTGGGATGCACCTGAATCATCACCAGATGAAAAACGAATATAAGATATTTGTGACAGTGGCTATTCTATACGCTGACAGCGGCTTCACTTACATTCAGAGCACCGTTGACGGACAAAGCAAACATACTAGGATTTGTGGAAGCATTTTAATGTCTTTAACTTCTTCTAGCACACGTCTCGCTCCAGGGCCATCGCACTGATGCAAGACCTCGCTCCCACGTTAAGGTATTAAACCACACGCTCACTACAGGTCCGTGGCAATGCACGAACAAGAAGGGACCCCAAGCATATTCACATCTTACGTTACAGTTACGTAAATGCATTTTACAAGTACTTTATCCTCGCAGGCTCTTTCCGAGGCACTGCTGCCGCCAGCACGGCGCCAGGCCAGCCTGGCCGCTCACGGCTCGCTGCGCTGCCGGACACCTCGGGCAGCCGCGGGACCAGGGGATTGTCCCCTGCACAGCACCCGCACCGCGCTGCCACGCCTCCCGGGACCTGTCCGCGCCCGCTGCCGGCCCCCTCAGCCCGGACACGGCCGCGCTGCCCCCGCAATGCCGCCCCGTGCCCTCGCAATGCCGCCCCGTGCCCCGGCAATGCCGCCCCGTGCCCGGACCGCTCTCACCTCCCCGCTCGCTGCCGGACGCCCCAGCCCTTCCCCGCCCTCCAGCCCGGCACGTGCCAACAACGCGGGCTCCCATTGGGCGGTTCTTCCCCGAGCCGCTCTCCCATTGGCGGAGCGCGGGCCCGGCCCTCCCGGCGCGCCCGGCCGCCGTCGCTGCCCGGCCCCGACATGGCGGCGGCCGGCGGGGAGCGGGGCCGCACCAGCTTCCAGCGCAGGCCCGGCGCTGGCTCCCGCCCGCCCGCCCTGCCGGGCACCCGGCCCGCCGTGCGCCACGGGCAGCTGCTGCTCTCCAGCGGGCTGCCCTCCCTGGACTGTGTGCTAGGTTGGTGGGAGCGGGACGGGGACCCGGTGCTGCCCCTCCTCCGCCCGGCCGCGCTCCCCTTGCCGGGCCCTGCCTGCCCTTCCCGTCACCCCGCGGCTGCTCCCGCGGCTGCTCCCTCCTCCCCGCAGCCCTGGGGTTGGGCGAAGGGCGGCAGGGGAAGCAGGACGGGGCGAGGCGGGATGTTTCCCGCCGTGAGCTTGCGGAGGAGCGGCTCGGCTGGAGTGCGAGCCTGCTGTGGGAATTGACTCAGCAGCGCACTGCTGCCGCGTTCCGCACTGTCACAGGCAGCGCTGGGAGGGTTTCGCTTTGCCAAACCATGTGGGCTGCGTTAACGCTGCCTGGACGCGGGGCAGTTCGGGTTCTCCAGTGGGGCGCTTGTTGGAATGGGTTTGGATTCTCGGTGTGTCTTTGCTGTCCTGATGGCCCCAGCTGCATCACTGAAGTGCCCCGCTTAGCCCAGTTGCACTGGCGTGGTGCTGTTTGGCTGTCTGTGGGTCTGCCTTTGCCTGCTGTCAGTGCCAAGGTGCGAGGTGTTCCCCTGGACTGATGTATTGTGGCTGTTGCTGTTATCTGTGACATGAACGGGCACTTGCACTCGGATTGGGAACTAATCAACTTTGCCGGTGCAAACAGCACGGTTTTTCTGTATGCTCTAAGGCTGTGTGGTCCTTAACTCTTCACACAGTTGCAATGGCTCTTTACTGTACGTACATGGGACTTTTAGGTGACAATGGTCTGATTTTAGCTTTATTCATTCATCCTTGGTGTATGCAGAATATAGGAATATGCCACTTCTTTTTTTCTAAGGATATTCTGTATGAGTAATGATAATATAAAAGTTGTATCCACTGTATAAAGAACTTTTTGCAGCCTGTGTATCATTTGTGTGTGTGTGTCTGTCTGCACCTTGATCAGGGATTAAGATCATTGTGGAGAAAGCTCTTCCTCCTTAAGAGAGAAATATTTCATTAAGTGAGTGTAATTTGTGAAGCTTTTTAATTGCATGAATGGAAGATTTGCACTGAATATTCCAGTTCATATTCCCTTTTATAAACAGTGAATTTTGCACAGCATAGCTCAGAAGATGTAGACAGCTCCTGTGGTCGCAGTCTCCGAAAATTCTAGGCACTTGCTAACACAATGAGTGGTTTGTTATGGAAACTGAGGACTCTTCCAATAAACGCAGGATCGCTTCTGCATTATCCTATTCCTTTAAACACTTAGTAATTTCCTGAGCTTACTAATATTTATACTTGAATATCAAGGAAGATCCTTGCTCCTAGGAACAGGAACTTTTGAACATACTTTAGATGTTTTTGGGGTTGTGGCATCTCTGAAAAGCTGGATAACTCTACTTTCCTGTGTTAAACCTTGGGTAACCTCCTAGCCCTTAAATTACTGATTTTTGGAGGCTGAGTGGGTCAGCCAGTAAAGACTCATGCTAAGTATACTGACTGTAATAAAATTTGCATTGATGCCAGGTGTTAGGCATTGTTGGAACAGACTTCCAGCAAGGTGAACCTGTTCAGAATCAGTGATTTTGGAGACTGAGGAGGAACCTCAAACATTCATCCTCTGCAACCTTAAAGCAGGCTCAGCACTGAATTCAGAGTTGGTTGCTCAGGGCTTTGTCCTGCTGAATGTTGAAAATCTGCAACAGCAGAGATTTTGCAGCATCTCAGGATAACCTGGTCCAATGCTTAATTATTTTTGTAGGGATTTTTTTTTCCTAATATCCACTGGGAACCTCTCCTGTTTTAGCTCTCATTTGTTGTTTGTTGCCCTGGCACTGTGAACCTCAGCAAAGAGCTCCACTGTCTGCTCAGTGGCTTCTCTTGGGTACCATCCCATGGCCTTTAGGGCATCCTCTCTTCTCCAGGCTGAACAAACCCACTTCCTTCAGCCACTTCTCTTGAATCATTGTGGTTCCCCTCTGTGGACTCACTTCAGTTTGTCCTTTCTTGAGCTGAGGGACTCAAAGTCATCTGGACCTTGTGTTCCAGATGTGATCTAGTGAATGCTGAGTAAAGGGGAGCATCCTTTGAGCATCTGACTGAGCCTCTGATGCTGCAGCCCACTGTGCTGGTGACTGTGTATGTGTTGATTTGGTCTGTTTTGTGTCCTTTTTGTGTGTGTGGAAATGCCTCATAAATGTGTTGCAGAATGCTGTTTGCGTGTGTCTGAAAGAATGTGGGTACTTTTCTGCTTTTGTCTTGCCCACTAGCAGGTAAATAATTGACTGTAAAAATATTTAATTTTTGTTGTCACCAGGGACTGAGGGCAATCCTGGGTTTTTGGATAAATTCCCAATGGAATGGGAATGAGCTCTTTTAGTGTGGTATTTTTATAGACATATTTTTTAAACAGGCACCAGTCAGTCTTCTAGACGTCTTGCTTTGGGCTTGAATTGAAGTTTGCCATGTTCAGAATCTGTAACCCAGATACAGTGTTATTTGCCAGACATGAAGGTACAGCTTATGAGTAGGGGAAAGCGTGGGGTTATCACACCCTGGTCTATTGAGGAGCTTCTGAAGAGGGGAAAAGGCAGAGAATACAAGGAGGAGTTTCTTTCACCCTCCAGCTGCTGGCTGATTGTTACATTGTTGTTGGTGGCTCTGAAGAAAAGCATTTCCTTTGGAAGAGAAGTGGTAGATGAGTGCTGGATTTCCAACGCTGTGTTACCTTTCGGGCACTCTGCACTTGCAGGCTTTATATTCAAGTTTACTTTCAAGGTTTATAGACCATATATGCCTGATTTGTGCCAAAGCAGATCTCTGTAATGAGCTGCAACTATTGTGTGATATAACCATCACATGCCTGGTATTGAATGTTTTGTTTCAAGCTGCTTGAGAAAAGGTCAAGGGTATGCTTTGAAAACAATCAGGACACTTCTCAACTTGCAAAGTTTGTTGTGCTTCTGCCCATAAGATCTTCAATCTCTTTGCTGTAAGCAGCAGTGTGGAAAGTTACAAGTATTGCTTAGATGTTTATATATGCTACTGTGTTAGGTACTGGCTAAGAAAAATTAAAATAGCAAAATTAGGAAGAATAACAACTTCACAGCAACTTTCTTGGGAAACTTAAAGATTTTGCCTCTTCCTTTTGACACCATCAGTATTCCTGCTATTTTTTCCTGTTGTCTGTCTTTTGTTTAATTTACTAGTATTGTTGCTAATTGTAGAATGAATATGTAACCATGGTAACTGCAATAGTTTTGCATTCCCTCTAATAGAAGACACTTGTTCAAACTGCTCACTACATCTGATAATGTAAAGACAATGCTCTGATCTGAGTTTGCCTTTAGCAACCAGGGTATGTACACATATGTTACAGCTCTGGCTTGTAGAAACAGTACCATTGATGATCTGAAAATGCAGCTTGAGAGAATTTTAGCTGCACTGTTTGACAAAGAAATTCTCTCTTGTGCAAGCACTGTAAAAGCAGAAGAGACACTACTTGTGTCGTGGCTACAGGGGAACTTTTTTATAACCAAGGTTTTTAAGTCCCCATTGCCAAGAGGTAATACCTATGTCAACCTAGGATTTGGTAAAACTGCAAAATTTTGAGCTTCTCTTTACTATGGGCTGTATAGAGCATGTGCTAATTTTAAACAATTGTTAGTAACCTGTGTGTTCTGCCTCCCTGAACAATTAAATGCAGTGACTATTGGAATCATACTTTGAATCAAACATCAATATGATTTCAGATTTTGGTCTTTTTATTTTCCTTTCCCCTGTAGTACCTCTTTTGGGTTTATTTGCATTTTTCTGAACAAATAAAATGGAACAAACAAAAATCATTGGCTTAGAACATGGGGATTTCATGAGTGATTCTAACTTTCCAATAAACAGCACTTGCAGTTGGGTTTTTGGTTTGGTTTTTTTTTTAATATCTAGGAAATGCTTGATTACCTGATAAGCTTGCTGTAAATATTGAGGTGTTTGTACATCTTGACTCAGGAGTGTAGCTTAACCTCTGCATCTCTATAACTATGAAATTAGTAGCTGACTGAACACTTTCACTGCCATGTGCTGCTCAGATTGTGGTGCATCATGGCATGATGGCAAAGTGATCCTGTTCTGGTTTTAATTCAGGTGCTATTATGCAACAATAGTAGCACTTCTTGGTCTATGGGAGAGCAATTTGCTTTTTCTCTTCCTCCTGGGTATATATCAACATTACAGGTGCTACAGACATTTGTAGTCCCACTAGCAGAGCTAAAGATTAAGAACTTGATCCAACTCCTATTGGAATCAGTTTCTAGGGAAGTTTAATGAGCTCTTGCAACTTTATAAAATGAAAGATCCTATTCACTAGAGTCCATCTGTGCAGTCCAGAATTGACTTCTGGAGCTTTGGATACTGTACTGATACTGTACTGATGGGATTCAGTTTGCTCCCAACTTGCTTTTAAATCAGTATGAAATTGCAGACAGCATCCTGCAATTTCCATGTAAAATACTTCAATAGGTTGGCTACATATGGCCATCTGAACACTTCCAGGGATTTTTGGCTTTCCTGTCACAGTCTTATATAAATGTTAAACAAAATAGTCTGATTTCAGGTTATTCCAGTATTGTAATTCTTGGAATTCAGATTATAAAGCAGTTTACTCTTTCATTAAAATAAGAGTTCTTCTTTCACCATCTGTGTAAAGGAATTCATAGAGCTGTTGTTATGTCCAAGACCTACTATAAACAACTGCAATGTCTTCAGTAGTGTCTGTTTTTTCATAGTGTACATGTGTTGTGATGCTTATGTCAGTCAGTCAAGGTTTCATTGGGTGAAATCCTACCTGTCTTGCTGCCATGTCAGTTTTCAGCAGTAAAATAAAAAGCAGTGGAGCCAGGATTTTGCCTCAAACACTTGGATGGGACTTTGGTAGCCTCTAATTAGGTCACTTTGCTTACACCCTACTTGGTACAAAAGAATATCACTTGATAATGATTAATATGAATTTAATTTGGAGGATGTTTACTCACTTGAATCATCCCAGTAAAAATCTGCTGGCTCAGACCATGCATCACCACTGTAGTACTTGAGCATGGTTGCGTAGAGCTCTGCAGGATCTTTTTACCACAATGATGATAGTACAGTATATTGTGAAAGTAATTGTAATGTGCAGTATATAATTACATGTAATGTGTAATTATTTCATAATAGAGAATTGTAGTAAGTATTGCAAAGGTAATTAAAATGTTGTTCACTTTTATATTTTTAAATTCCCTGTTATCACCTTTCTTTGACTTATAAACTAAGAAAAGTTAATTGTTCTCTAACATAGTATTAAAATGTAGTCTTACTTTATTCTTCATTTTGTTTTGTTTCCAGGTGGAGGCGTAGCTGTTGGAACCCTTCTTCTTATTGGTTAGTATAGAATATATGGAGATTTAAAGCTATATTCTGAAGTTTTTTACTCTTTAATGTATTCATTAAATAGCCTTTCTTTTCACTCTTTCTTGAAGTCAGACGTTAAGAAAATATAACTTTCAGGTTCCTTCACTGTGTGTTGCCTACAGAATGGACTATTGTCTATCTCAGGAATTACTGGAGATGAATCAAAACCTTAATTTTAGACAGGCTTGAATGCCCATGAAAAATACCAGGGAATTCTCATTGAAAGTGGGGTGTTCAGCACATTTCAGGAGTTATTAGCAAAATCCACAAATTAGATAAGATTTTCTAAACTGCTGTTAGATTCAGACTGTTTATAATCACAAAGGGGTTTTTGTTTATGTTTGGCTATCTGAGGAAGATATGTAGTGCAGAATATTTTAATCTTTTGGTTGCCAGAATCAACTGAGAGAAAGGTGATGGAAGCCTGCTTTGTGTCGGTGTGGATGAGGCACACTGAGATGATTAAATAGGTTACACCAGAATTCCCTTTACAGATCACGTTGCAGCTCTCTGGGACTATGTCTCCACTGCAGCTGAGGTGCCCAGATTTCCTGTCTGTTTGATTGAGTTGACACAAAAACAGCAAAAAAATTAAGAATTCTTGTATTAACCTCCACCCCGAAGGAGCACTGGAATCTCATGACTCTCATAATTGAGAACAGTGACTAGATTTCAGCCTTGCCTAGGGACAAAGCAGACTAGTACATGCCTGGGTGATTTGGGTGGTTTCAAAGAAGTTGTGCCTATGGAGTGTTTTAAGAGCTTGCTATTGAAGTATTGGGATCATAAGTGTTTGTGAGAACTGGTAGAGGACACTGAAGGAAAGAACTGGAATATTATAAAATACAGCTTCTGTTTTTGTGTGCTGTTGGAGCAGTCACTGGATGGCAGGCCTTGAACTATGGCTCAAAAGAAAACAAGGATTGTGATGGATTGACCTTGACTAGACATCAGATGTCCATCAAGCTGCTCTAGCACTCAGCTGGACAAGGGAGAGAAAAATCTTTGCTGTTATTTCCTTCCTGATGTTCTGAAGTAGGCTCTTCACTTCCAAGAAGTTGTCTCCTGGTCACTTGGAAGTATTCTAGTAACATGGTTTAGAATTCCTTGGCATGAAATTTATGCAAAGGCAAAAAGGTCATGTCTGCAGTGATAGGCACCAATAGCAGCTCTTCTCTTTCAGCCTTGAGATAGATTCAGTCAGGAATTTTCATTCATTTTCTAAAAGGGATGAAAACATTCTGGTCCTAATATTTTATCTGTGTTTACTTTCACCATGGAAAGACAACCATCGCTTGGGAGATTGAATTTGTATCTAGAATTTTGGTTACATAATTTTAGTTGCTGCAATTCAAATATTGTTCTTAACACTAAAGCACCAAACAGTGACATTTGGGGAAAAGTTATTTGAAATCTTTTAGCCACTACTGGATTTACATTGTGTTACCTTCTGTTGGTATAGGGCTCATGTAACCTGCACTAGAGCCAAACAACATTTTCTTTTTGCCACTGAGCAAGCTAATTGCTCTTACTATGGCTTGCTGTTAGCTCAAAGCTAGTCTTTATTTCTGCATTTTATCCATCAGAGACACCTATTGATGTGTCACTGAATCTTTGAAAATGTTGGTTTTTATATAAAGTATGTAAACTATATATATGGTGTGGTGCAGATTAAGTAATTTGAATAGTTGCTTGCCAGAAAAAATAACTGACATTTTCAGTTTGAGAAGAGCTGCAGTCCCATTATGGTAGAAAAGAAGAAAAAAAATGTTAGAACCTATTATATTTTACATAGATCAGCGATTGAGACTCGATTAATTTTGTTTTGTGTTCCCATTACAATATTCACTGCCCCTTCCGGTAGACAAGCTGAGTGGCATCCAATGAACCTACTAGCAGGAATATTGTCATTAAATGAAAGAAGTGGTGGAATATTTCCCCAGAGAGTGGTGTAGATGTGAAAAACAGTCATCTGCATGCTGATGGCTCGATGCAAGATTTTTACCTGAAAGGATTTTTACCTGAGCTCTGTTTCCTCTGAGTGCATATCTGGCCATACTCAGTGGTAGGTTTAATTTGCTTGTCCCTATGTTGGTTATGTACTTGTGATCTGATATGAAACTTGGCTTGACAGAAGCACAAATGAGAAGGTCTCTTTTAGATCTGAAAACTAATTTTTTTTCCCAAATGAGACTTACCATGTGTTATTTTGAAACGTATAATTATATACAGAAAGTCTTAAAGCAGGAACTATATTTATTCGTGACTCATTAGTCTAAAAATTTTGAGACTAATTTTTAAAGTTGGTGCAGGTAGCATTGTAATGGCATTGTTAGAATATCCTGTCAGCATACCAAGAAGTTCTGTCATGAGATTAGTCTAGGCAAGCTTAATATTATCAGGATTGAAGCTGTCAGTGATAAACCTCCTAGGAAGATCTTTCTGTGTTGTACTCCAAGTGTTATAAAAAGGTTAAATTCTTCCCCCTTCCTTCAACATTCTCTAAGGCAAGAATAAATTGCATTACTTTTAGCTTAGCTCCTTTTGCAAATTAAATGCTCATCTTCATTATTTGACGCATTATCTTGGTTAATTTAACCAAATAATAGTAGATTCAGGGTATTAAAATATTTATTTTAGCTGTTGTGTTCTGAAGATGTAGTAATGGCACAGGTTACTTAATAAGACTGTAAAATATTATTTGAAATATAAGTGTACAAGTTTTTAAAAATCAATTCATAATAAAGAGCATTGTGATTTTCAGTTGAACTTAATTCTATGGTATATTCTTTTGACAGTGTTTTAATTATATGAGAATTAGAGAGTTCACACACATGGTATTCTCATGCAAGATCCTGCCTTCCAGAGCAGCTTGAAACTTCCTGGGGTTTGTTCATATAACAAGAATTAGGGTTTTAGCTAGTACTTCATTTGAAAAAATTCCTGCAGTAGTGGGTTGCTGTTATGGAGCAGCATCAAACCAGCTTGTTCAATATGAAGTGAGACCACACATTTGTGGTTTCATCTGAAGCTGCCTCAGGAGATCAGCTTTCCAGAAGAGTCTCCCTTTTCAAAACAAACAAGAATAAGCACACTCCTTCCCCCTCTCATCTCTTGTATACTTTAACCTGTTGTATGTGTGTTTTGCCAGCCCAGGAAGAGTTTCCAGGAGGATGTTATTTTGGTTTTAAATGTAAGCCTTGTTTATATAACATGTTCTGCATAGTGAGTTACAGCACCCTCAATAGATGTGTCCTGGGCACCCTGTAAGAACCTGTTCTTGCTTACTTTTAAAAGCCCCAGTTTTGACAAGGTCACTGACAGCTAAATGTTTTAAAGATTATCAATAGGAGGGGTTTTGTTGGTAGCTGAGGTCAGTTATTAAAAGGTAAAGTTGTCTGGTTAAAAACAGGTCTATACTTGTACATTCTAAGCCTTGAAGCAGTTTCAGCTACTTTAATTAGCTACTATTATTTTTGTTAGACATGCAATTTAACCTGACTGGTAAGAGCTCTCTTCACTTGTCAATATAACTGAATTCATCATCTTTTTAAAGCCGAAATAGATAATCTCAAGAGAGGTACAAAACAGTGATTTGCTAAATATAATTCTACAAAATACCAGTTAGCAGAATTCACCTTCCTGAAGTATGGCCAAATGCCAAATATTGTAACTTATATGTTTGACAACTCCGTTTTGGCATGTGCTAATTAAATGCAAGTGACACAAAGTATATCCCCTCAAGCTTAGCAAATGTGGACATTAGAAAAGTATCTTTTAAATGGAATTTCAGATTAATAAAATAATCTCATTTTATAACCTGCAGCAACTCAGAGAGATGTTTCATAGCTACAGAAAGACACACCTTAGGTCACAGGACCATAATGTAGAACTATCTTTCTGGTAAAAAAATTATCAATACTGATAGTCTATGACAGGCTTTTGGCAGCTTTAGGGCAACCTGTCTAGACTTTGTACGGAGAAAAAAGATAAGTCATCTGTACATTACATTGTTGCAGTCTTATTCTTTCCTCTTACAGCTCTCATAATTTTAAGCAATTATACTGCAAATGACCACTGGAGTTTTTCAAAGATCTTCATGCTGTTTGATATACTGATATTTGAAAGTGAGGTATTATAAATACAGTATTTATAAATATGATATTTGTTACCTTATGGTGGATTTTGTTCTTGACTTTTTATTCTTCTTCAAGTTCTAGTGCTTATTCTGCATCCCTCTCTTGGAACATGAATGTGTCTGTGCAGAGGGAGTTTTTCCTTAAGGTCACATGGTTATGTACCAGTTTCTAAAATTAGATTTTTTCCTTAATTTTTAAATAAATTATATATTTACAGTGCCTCACACATATCTGTTCTCTTGTTTTCTGTGCCCTAGAAAAAAGCCTTAAATTTTTATACTTAATTCTCTGACCCACAGATTTCTTTGAGTAGTCGCTACAGACAGTCTGTTCACAAAGGTGTCAGGAGTGTGCCTTATGTATTTGGTAGCCTATACAGTGCAGTGGTGAAAAGACCCATAAATAGGAATTGGTCTTTATCCTTAGTATTCAACAAGGTTATATGTTGGAATTCATTGCACTCATACTGACAATACTGCTTTTTTTCATGACTGTCTCAGCCATGAAAGCATGCTCATTGGAAAGAGACCAATGGAGAGCCATCACAATAGACTATTTTATTTATGTCCTTATCTGTAGGATCAGAAGAGGTTTTGTCCTGTAGACAATATGCATAACTTCTAGGTAAATAATCTCTTTTCCTTGTATAGTTTCACGCTTCACTAGTTACTCACCTGCTACTTAGCTGCAGAACACTCTTTGTTCCAAAAGAATTGGAGAAAGCTGCACAGTGCTGTGTGACTTGTGGTGACTGGACCCAGAAAAGAGGCTGCAGCTGCAAGAGTCTTATTTGTTTATGTGCCTTAGTAGCTGGAAGTGAAGTTCACAATGAAGGCTGCTGACAGGACAGCTCTTTAGTGTGGAAGCTGAGAATAAAGATTTGGGCCAGGCTTGCCTGAAGTATGTGGCTGACTAAAATGATCTGAAGTGTTAGTTCCTACATGAACTGAGTGAAGGTAGTTCTTTCAGAGGTGATGGAGTTTGGAAAGATAAAGATAACAGTTGGAAATTTATCCCAGCCATTCAAATGCTAAGTCCAAGCATTACCAGAGAAGTATTTCATTCTGGGATTCTATGGAAGTAATCAGTGAGCTACTGAAGTACCTGTGCTAAATGATTTGTTTGTTTATTTATAAGAAGAAAGCTGTACTCCTATGGTTTTGAATAGTAACGTAACTATTGAAGCCAGGGTACAATGGATGCTATCAGAAAAGCCCCATATGGATGCACTTTAGATCTTTTGAATACCACGAAAGTTTAGTGACCTAGAAATGAATCAATAAAAAGCATCCTCTATCTGACAAATTGAAGAACTGAGGGATTCTTACAGATGCATTGACTTTAACAATTCCAGATACACTGTTTGTAAAGGCTTTCTGAGACACATCTAATCCTTAGAGTACTGTAGCAGACTATGAGGTGGTTTATATTTAGATTGCTCTCCAATACTTAATTTCCTATTTTTACTGTAAGTTTATTTTTATGAAAATCAACGTAAGAAGAAAGGGAAGGCTAGTGCTAAAATGTAAGTGTCCTTACACTGAATGTATTTCTAATTTGCTAACTTGAATATTCCTTGTTGTTTTGCAAAATACGTTTTGAAAGGGTATGGCAGTGTAAGAACTTCTCTAGTCCTGTTATTTTACAAATAAATCAATGAGTTAACAAAATTAAGTATCATCTTTGGTAAGTCAGTAAAAAGGTTTATATCCCTGTTCCTTGTTGCTTTATTTCTACAGTGTGTTTTAACATTCCAGCATTTCAAATAAAACTTGGGGAAAAATCTTACCTACTACAGCCTTATTTCTTCTTAGCTTAGTTAAATAATTACCAACACACGGTATGATTTCTTATATTTATCCATGGTTTGTGGAGTTTCTGTGTTATGTTTGGCACAAAAAATTGAGTGCATTGTTTGCTTGCTAAGGGATAATTAGTATCAAAAATGATGGTCCAGAAAGACTGAATAGTTGCACACATACAAACCATAAGACACTTGGACTAAACAAGATACTTTCTTATACTCTATTAAATGTCAGTTAAGTACATATCAACTCAGTGTTTCTGTGCCTCAGATGGCGAAGAAGGTGAACTTTAACCTCAGATACAAATTAAAAAACCAAGACTTTTCAGTCACAGAGGATGATGTAATTGTTACAGCTGAGGATCCTTCCAGAGCACCTGACAAGTGTTCCTTTTCCTCTTCTGTTCAAAGGGAGAGAGATCTAACAAAGTTGTTTCCCTCCAGTGACATCTGCTGCAGTGATGTGATTACAGGGGAGGCTTGGTGGCTTCTTTCAGGTAGCTCAGACAATTAAAAAAGCCCAACAAGTAGATCTCATGCTGTCACTTTGATTTCTAGAGGTCTTTGGTTCTTAAATTGAGAGCTTCATAGATGGAGATTAGCACATGGAAATCAATATACTGTGAATAATATGTTACTAATGATAATGCAGTAAGCAGCCAAAGCATGAATAACTAGAGAGAGACAATGGTTGGGGAGGCAGGAGCTGTCAGTGTTCTGGACTCCAGTTATAAGGGAGACTTACTCTGCACAGGGGTTATATTTTCCTCTTGTTGAAACAGTTTAAGATCTAAGCAGTCTCCAAAGACTATATTTACAAAATAAGACTGGAGTGCAGTGAGTAGACTGGAGTGTAGCAGTGCAACACTGTTCTCAGTGATTTGTTTCTAAAGTTCTCCCATTGCTATTACTTTTTTTCCTCCTTTTTGAATATACACTTCCTTTCCTTCTTTCCTTTTCTCCTTCACTGCATTGATTCTTTTTGATTCTGGTACACGTCAAAGTTATACTATTTTTATTTTCCTCTTTACTGTTTTTTGCAAGTTGGGTATGAATGACAATTTTTTAATTTTCTCTCTTTGTTACTGGTTTTCTGGTTTTAATTTTGCTATTTCATATGGGTAGAAAGGAAATTCTTCTCAAGTCTCACAAAGAATGTATTGCGTCTCGTTGGTTCTGTATAAAACAAATCTCTCCCTGTGTATTTTTCTGTCTCTACATCCCTCTGTGTTGTCTTCCAGCAGCCAGATAAGGAGATGAAAAAGTGAAACCTTACATAGGGCATTTACTTTTCTCCCATACACCACAAAAAGCTTCAACACTGTTTTTGTTGATATTTCCTACAAATAAAGAATGTCAGAGATAGTTCAGATTTCAGTTGTTATGCACACATCTACTTCCCATAGCTTGAAGTTAAGATAAGTTTTAGTCATGTAATGTTCATTAATGTTCATTAAGGCTCTCTAATTCTGGTAATTTCTGATACTTGACTTTCAGCAAGGAAGCTGAAGGAAGTCCTGTTTTGCCTGTGATCTCTGTTGTACATTATAGCCTCCAGGACATAGACCCAAAGAGGCTTTTTACAGTGTTGTGAACATACAGGTAGGCAATTTATCTAACAACAACAACAAAAATAATCCAACCATTCTTGTTTTCACAGAGGAGGATAAATACGGCCTTTACTCCAATTTGTTGTTCAAGTATTTTCTCGCAGAGGGAATTGTCTGTGGACATGACCTGTTTGTTGCTTCTGCTAAAGAGCATCCTGACAACATTTTGAAGGTAAATAAGACCCATTGATTTTGACAAGTAAAACTGTAATCTCTTGATGAATTTAAATGCATTTTGCAGTGTATATATTGTGTAGTAACAAATTAATTCATCTTGGTGATATATAAGAATGCATTGGGAAGTACAGGAGTATTTACATTAGCCAGATTTGGGAATTAAATTCAGGTCTCTGTCTTCCATCTATGGACAGTGGAGCAAAATCCTCCCAAGGCCAAATTGGGCTAGGAACCTGTTTATTCTTCGTTTTGGTAATGGATGAAAACCAGACAGACTGACTGGCTTAGGGGAATGGTTTCAGTAAGCCCAGCTACTTACAGTTTCCTGCTGCCTGCCAGGAAGAGTAGTTAAGCAGCTTCCAGTATGTTGTGGTGGAAGCAGTGTACAATTTGTGTAGATGTTTATTGTAGTTTCTTGTAGAAAATAAAAACATCATTTAACATCTCTACCATTTCCTTTGCACTTGCATTTAATTGTGACTCTTTTTTGTGTTAGGGGACATGGTCAGCTTTGGATCAGGTCATACAGAAAGGGTCCCTTCAGACTTCAGGGGATTCCCAATCAAACACTGATAGTTTCTGTTATAAGAAAATTATATAAGGGAAAAAGCCTGATCAACAGTGCAAAAAATGCTGAAGTGTGAGGATAATCTTACAAAATTTCATTAAATATTTTATGTCTTTCTAAGGCTGCGTTTTCCTAATATCAGAAGTAACATATAATTTACTGATTACTTCTGCATCAAGTGAAATCTGGCTATTTCCCTAAGTGTCTTCAGAGACTATTTCTGGACAAAATGATTACTTTTCTGTTTTCCTACCTAGTGATGGTAAATTCTATGCCTTACCTATTGGATATTATCTTCAGTATACAGGGAAAAGAATATTCTTAATGAAATTAAATTATTGTGGTTGTGAAAAGTCAATTTTTTAGTGATCTTGAACCTAAAGGAGGTTCATTTAGGCATGAAATTTTTTATCATTTGTGGTTAAGAATAAAGGCTAAACAAATAGGTTAGAATTTGATTTTTAATTATGAATTACATAAGAATGTGCTATATTTTTTAATTAATTTGTTTTAAATAACAGATAATCAAGTATTGACTCCCTGACAATACAATACTTGACTGTTGCAGTTTTTTTTCTCATTGAGATTGAATTATCCAAATTATCAAATAAATATTTTTATTGCATTGCATTAAATTTTCTTAAAATGGAGTAGCTAATGTACATTTTATTTTTCTTTCTTTCACCTTTGATTCAACTGTTCATAGCCTGTCATATTTTTTCTGGCTTCTTTATGCCTTTATGTGATAATCAACAGACAATGGTACATACATCTGCCATACATCTTGTACCACTTTGAGTTTATGGTCAGTTAGTTTGATATGCCTTATCCAGCTGTGTTGTCTGATATGGAATAAATTTTCCATCCTAATTTTCAGGGGTAGACACTAGGCAGGAATACTGCATTCCTCTGTTGTAACTCCAGAGTGTTGCTATAAGAGACTACAAATGGATGGACAATATTGCTGCAGGACCGTCAATGGAAACATAATCTTGTTTTGACTCTTCCTCCCTTTGTGTCTTAGTGTATCCAACAATATTCTTGTCTGTGCTATTTACTCTTACCTTGACTACTCAACACTTTCTTTGTTTAGCAGACAGATGCAGCAGAGTTAATTTCTCTGATTTGTATTGTGTCAGTGAAGTAGCCCTCACCTTCAGGCACTTCAAGAAAACCTCTCCTGTCATAAAAATGAGCTGCTTGGGATTTGGATTACTCCACCAAGTCAGGATTTTAATATAGCATATTTGACCATTGAATAACATGGCGTTTTATATAATGAAATTAGTAATAAATTTTCAGTATCTGATTGGACTGTATTCTTTACTGGAAGGGTAACAGAGACATGGTACTTACCAACCTGAATTACACTTTATGCTTGGGTTTTGTTTGGTAAAATTCAAATATGGATTCAATATATCCCATAGCTAGGATCTAATTAGCTGGTTATTTCATAAAGGCAGTTCATTAACTGTCCATATTGTGTCCATATTAAATGTCCATATTGTGTGGTCAGTCTATCTACATGTTCAATTTTCTGCTGAGGTGCCATAATTGCCCCATTCCAATTTCGTGATGTGATTGGAAGTTTCTTGAACCTATAACCAAGACAAATATTGCTGGTAGTAGGAAGGGGAAAAGACATTCTTATAGACCATAATTATCTTGAAATTGTGTATAACTAAAAGACAGGCAGAGGATAAAAAGCCCTGATCAGCCGCCTAAGATATATTATATTACCACCCACCAATTTATCCATCATCCTTTGAAAATATATTCATGCCTTTTGTAGTCAAAGCTCTTTCAGGAAACTGGCATTAAGACGTAATGGTGAAAAATTATACACCTCTGGTAAAACCTACAGAACTATATACATGCTGGTTTTTAGAAAGTATTTTAAACATTTGAGAGCATTTCTGTTGTCTCTATATTCTTCAAAAAAAGGCAACTTTTTGCTATAAGGGCATAAATACTGGGAATAGTATATAAGAAATTATATGGTAACTTCTGTGACTGATCATAAAATAAAACTGCTTGCATTGGTAAATGGAAAATTTATTCCATAGTAAAATTATTTCATATTTGACATTAAAATTCTACAACTGCCTAAACTGCCTATAAAATAATTTCTTTACCTTTATTCCTGATTATTTTATTTAGGTTTTGTGGGGAACTGGTTCTTGCAAGTTTTAATGAGAAAAAATGGTTTATTTATAGCTTACCTTGACAATAAAGATTGCTCTATTACGGTGCTTTTACTGTAGAGCCTGTGCAAAGTGGAATGGAGGGCACCCTCAGCAGGTTTACTGACAGCACCAAGCTGCGTGCTGCAGTCACCATGCTGGAAGGAAGAGATGCTGGAAGGAAGAGATGCCATCCAGAGGGTCCCTGACAGGCTGGAGAGGCTCAGGAGAACCTCATGGAGTTCAGGGCCAAGAGCAAGGCTCTGCACTGGGCTGGGGCAATCCCCAGCACAGACACAGCCTGGGCAGAGAATGGATTGGGAAGGCACTGAGGAGAAGGACTTAGGGGTGTTGGATGACCAGAAGCTCAACAGGACCCAGCGATGTGCACTCCCAGCCCAGAAAGCTAAATGTACCCTTGGCTGCATCCAAGGCAACATGGGCAACAGGTCAGGGGAGGGGATTCTGCCCCTCTGCTCTGCTCTGCTGTGATCCCACCTGGAGCATTGCATCCAGCTTTAAGGCCCCCAACAAAAAAAGGGCACAGACCTGCTGCATTGAGTCCAGAGCAGGCCACAGAGATGCTCAGAGGGCTGCAGCACCTCTCCTATAAAGACAGGCTGAGAAAGCTGGGGATTTTCGGCCTGAAGAAAAGACTCTGGAGGGACCTTCTATCAGTTTTCCAGTACCTAAAGGGGCTACAAGAGAGCCAGAGAGGGACTTTTCCCAAGGGCAGGTAGGGATAGTGCAAGGGGAAATGGCTTTAAATTGAGAGAGGGCAGATTTAAATAAGATACTGGGAAGAAATTCTTCCCTGTGGAGGTGGTGAGGCAGGGTGTCCCAGAGAAGCTGTGGCTGCCCTGTCCCTAAAAGTGTCCAACGCCAGGTTGGATAAGGCTCTGAGCAGCCTGGACTAGTGGAAAGTGTGGCTGTCCATGTCAGAGGTGTGGAACAATATGATCTTTAAGGTCCCTTCCAACCCAAAACATTCTGTGATTTTATGATTTGTCTTGCAAAGAAGACTTGCAGGTCATTATATGTGTTGGGAAGCAGGAACCAGCATCCCCTGTAGCACTCCATTTAACCTGTAGGCCCCTGGCCAGTGCTAATATCAGTGACCATCCCATTTGGTACCTGAAAGCCTAAGGTGGAAGAATGGGAGGTCCAGAACTGCTTTCTAGAGCTGCCTTTTCATGTCCTGTGAAAAAGTTGAATGCCATGTTTGATAATGGCCTTTCAATGGAATTTCTGTTTTCAAGCAGGAATTTTATTACACGATACTTCCACACTTAACTGAGATTGTCTTTGGAGGTTCTCTTACAAGAAGAGAGGATAAAGGGTATCACAGTGAAAGGGGGAGATGCAGCTTCCCGTGGTGATGAAGCTGGGAGGGGCATGTGGGCAAGTGTAATGGCTTATTAAGAAAAAAGCCAATAGGGACAACATGAGAAAACCCTCCAGGAACAAGTTTTTTCAAAGTTCTGACTAAGCTGAAAAGATCTCTAAAGCAAAAGTTAAAGTATATTTTAAAAGGCATGTTGCTTAAGTGTAATTTGGGAAAGACTAAAAGAGTTCTATCATCTTCAACAAGCTGGTTATACTGGGCAGGCCTGAAGAACAGAAAGTGCACATTTACCCTTTTCCTGCTGGAAAACTGCATGCAGGAAGAACCTAGCAAAATGCACTTTTGTTCTTCCCAGGGTTATTTAAAAAAACAACAACAATAAAAAACCACTGAGCTGTGTGTGCAAATAATGCCTTGAAAGAAAACATAGCTGTCTACATGGACTTTTTTTTCACCAAAATACTTTCAGCCATGATGCTTATATTTTTCCTTCACAGATATGATTCTAAACCATTGTTTTGTGAAAAGGAAAAATGCAAACCTGGAAGAAATGTTCAGGCTGGTGACTAGGGCTGTCCATTTTCAAAGAGTGCTATTCTAATTATTTGCTGTCTCTTTGCTATCTGGTATTGGGAAAGAAGCTGTTTCTGAAGGCTAGAGGTAATTTTTCTGTCATCTGACATTTTTAGTTCATAAATTAAAAGCATAATACCTTGAAAGGTAAGAATATATGTACAAATAGGGCTACATTCCTATTCTTTTTTTTTCTAATCATATTTTCAGAGTACATGAACTTGATGCAGTGATTCAGTTGCTACATGCTGTCAAAAGGTATCACTTAATACACAGAAATCCAATTACAGTTACAGCAGAAGTGAATTTTCCTATCACCTACCTCTCTTTCTGAAGTCTTGTGGTAGCACAAAGATTAGGGTTGAGGCTAAGCCTGGCAGCTGTCTGCGTTGAAAAATTTAGTTTCTATATTGTGTAGATCTTGCTCACCTATTTACTTTTCTTGCTTGGATGTTGGGTAAATGGAATATCTATTTTACATTTTTCATTGTTAAAATGCAAATATTTTAATTATATTGTGATGTATAATTTTCTCCATTATGAACTGTGTTATAATCTTGACATAGAAGTTGAAGAGGTGTGAAAGAGACACTTGGAAAAAATGGTTCTTTTGTATAAAAAGAATTAAATCTTTTTAAGCAGTATACACCCTGGAAACTCTAAAGCATGAAGGTTTGCTTTCGTCAAAAGTTCTGACCAATCTAAAAAGGTTTTCTAGATGCAGAGAAAGTAAATGTTTGGTGTAAATTTCAGATTTCTTATCTGCCATTCAATGTATGTCCATTAGGAAATTTTCTTTTATCATCTTAGTTCTGAAATTACAGGTCTTTTAAGCACACATCTTACTTAGCCTGGTAAATGTATCATAAAAGTGATAAAACCTAAGTGTTTAGGTTTCAATGTCCACAAATGCCTATTGAACAAATCTAGTTGGTAACTTTGGTAGAGTTGGTTTGCTCACTTAATGGACTATTGCTTAGAGTGCTCATCTCTGATGGTTTTCATGAATAATGCTGCTGTGATTAACTCTGGTTAGGCTTAAGCTAGTGTATTGTACACTGCAGCAGAGTCTGCAGAATTTTGGACAAGGACACTCAGTTTCTTCATGTAATTTTATTTTCTCATTCTCTGCTGTATTTATCTTTCTCATACTTAAGCATTCATGAACTGATTCAGAAAAAAATGATATTTTAAAAAAATCATCTAATTGTTTGATAGACACTCTTGGATTTAAATGTTGTGAAATGCAGCCATCGTGCAAGGGAGTTAGAGCAAAGAGTTTTGTGACTTAAAGGTTTACTTCTGTGTATGTGAAGTATAGAATATATTCTCATGGGTTAAAAAAATACCACTTAGAGTGCTTGCAATTAACTTATTTTCTAAAATCAAAGAATATTGCTTCCTGTTTACCTTCACACAATTCTTGTTTACCCTGGGCTGACATCCATTAGGTCTTTCTGAATGTCAAAGCAAAATTTCTGTAGACCAGCCTTACCTGAAGATGGAAATAAGCTGTTGTTTGAGGGCTGCTGAAAGGAGAAAAATTCTGTATCTATTCATTTATGTTCTTTGACAATATACCTTGTATTCACAAGTATTTACAATGAAAATAGAATCCTCCCCCCTTTTGGGCATAGGGCCCTTTAAAGTGACATTTATATAATACATTGTTGAAAAGAAAATATTTACCCTTCCTGACTTACCATCTGGTGTCCTTTAAATACTAAAAATTAACATAATGAAAAAGAGCCTTAAATTCATGTGAATTTAAACTATTTAAATGTTGTTGCAGTTACAGATCAACAGAGAATCGTACTCCCTGTAGTATTTTTTTTTCATGTTTTTCACCATACTTGTGATAATAACTGCACTTCAAAATAGTTGCATAAACCCATGTGAACAACATATTTATTGATACATAAATAGATAATGTTTTAAATTCTTAAGTACTATTAATTATACAGTTATTGAAACCCATAAGGATCAAAGGATTTTATATAAGAGGGATTTCACATACAGCTTGGATTATGTTGCTAAATAATAGCACAGTAGTACTTCTTTAGAATTGTAAAATAGCTTAGAGAGGAGTATGATGCCTATAGTTGGTGTAATGCATTGGTAATTAAGAGGGTGTGAGGTTAAGCTTCATTAACTGCTGTGGGATTGTATCTTGGATTTTATTATCCCCTAGAGAACATAAGAAGTGAGAGAGGTCAAACTGTTAGAATCTGATTTTGCTTCGTGCATCTGCCAAAACAAGGCAGGCAAAGTAATGTGGCAGCAAACACAGAAGGACCTGGATTGCTGGCAGATACAGGTCATCCACTGTTTTATTGCAAAGATAAAAGGTTTATTACTGAAATAAATTATTCCCTCTTTGCAGTAAAACCTCCATAGCTTGGTTTGCAGGAAACAAAATTATTTTAATTGCATTGCCATTTACTGTGACCACTTTAGAAAACCATTTTTTTCTCCCAAACTTTTTATTTTTTTTAAGTTTTAAAACAGCAAAAAGCTTCCTTCTCTCCAGCCAATATGCCCTTAATAACTTTAGCACTTGTCTGCCTTTTTGTGTGTTCATGCTGCATAGCAAAGACTTGTATTTTAGTTGACCCCAAGAAAGGCTGTGTGTGGTTTGTTTTTTTTTCTAATTTTAACTAATGCACTGCTACATGCTTTGTTTTTTTATATACCTTATGAAAGATTTGTCTTTTTTTAGCCTGAGAGAATGTAACAGTTCTCAGAAGTTGACACACTGATGCCATAAAATTGTCAGTCCCAAAGCTTTTCAAAGCTCTATGATGTAGGAGCTGAGATATTTTTCAGCAAAAATAGAGTAAATAGAGATATTATGGGCTGGTAACCCACCTCTCCTTTTCTTAGGTCATTGTTTAAATAACACTTTTATTTCCAAATTCTTGGAGGAATTTTGGAAGTGAATTCTACATATTTTGGAAAGACTGTGTTCTTCTGAAATTCTGATTTTGATTCTAAGAACATAAATTTATTGAATCCTAAATTATGTAACTCTTGGACAGTAATGAAGCCTTTCATGATGTTGAGGAGTAGTGAAGTATAGATCCAACCATCTAGCCTTTATCTTGGAGGATATACCTGTGTTATGACAGCTGAAGACTTTCTCTTACTGAGGGCCTCTGTGACACTCAAACATGGTCAGGTTTGGAAACAGCTACTTTCTTGAAACAAAGAATAGCATTTAATTATCAGTCTCAGAAGAGGGGAAAGCCTTTTATTCCAGTTCTAGTTATTGTGAAGAAAAAAAGAAGATATGAAGATAAGAAAAGTGTGGATCATTTCAATATTTTCAGTACTGCCCAAAAAGCACGTTTAGGTAACCTTTCTATGTCTGTAATTCTCTCCAGTCTCAAGCCTACTAGGCAATTTTAAGCTCTCTCCCTTTCCAAATGTGCTTATACAAAGTTAAAAAGATCTTTTTTTAAGTTAAGGACTGAGATACATGAGTCAGTGCATCCTAAGGAAAAACAGTGACCTTTTAGGTATTCTGTTGAGTCTTCAGGCAGGCTGATGATGTTGTCTTCTAGTCAAGGCAGACATACCTTCAAACAGCACCTGCATGTTCTGCCTCTCTTTCATACAGTTTAGTGCAAATGGCAGGGAATTCAGAGTATCCAAAGCTGGGATAGCAACAATAAAGTTGGGATGCAAATCTGGAGGTAAACAGTCTTTATTAGCTTTCCTCATTATTCTTTATATAAATACATTGAAATTACAGATATACTCTGACCTTGAATAGGACTACATTTTTTTTCCTGTTTGTGCTTAAGTACATCTTGGAATGTATTTACCAAATTAATAAAATGGGTTGAGATCAGGCAGTTGGTCTTCAAAATACCAGTTGTCTCCAAGGCAGACCACCTTCTCCAGATTTCAGCTTATTATGTACAAAGCCCAGTAAGAGACCACATAGTTCACAACCACCACATTCAGGAATATGATTCAGGATATGTCTGCTTTAGAGTGTTTGTTGGCATAGAAAATTGCATGGCTATGAGATGTAGTAGCCCCAGAAATGTCTTAAAGTCTCAGTGTCCCTTGCTTCTTGCACAGGGACAAGAACATGGTACATCTAAGAAACATTCTTCAGCTAAACATGGTAGGAATTAGGAAAAGGCATTTTGGAAAAGCAGCTTAGGGTGTAAGAGTTGTTCTTGGTATGAGAAAGTTCCTTGAGTGCTCCTGGTTCTTTCAGAGACAAGAGAGCATAAACCAGACCTAAGCTGTTGCACAGTGCTCACTGCTCAGTACGGAGTCATGGCTTTCTTGTAGTGCTTTGTGTGAATTTAGCCATGTTTAAATCATTTCCTAATGTCAAGATTTTTATTTCGTCAAAAACTCTTTATTGCATCAGAAATTAAAAGCAAGCTATACTGCCAAAAAAAAAAAAAAAAGGCTGTTTCAGATGGATACTTAGATGGATTTTTATCTCTGGCAGCCAGGATCTTTTATCAGCTTCAGGTGAAACCATTTTTCCTTGATCTCTTAATCTGCTTCGTTCTTAGCAGCAGCTAAGACACACCACAGTGCTTAATTGTGTTGCACTGATAGTGTGTCTGTCTCTGATTGTTTTGGACTGAGTTTCTCGGGTGTCAACAACCAGGATTTGCAGTGTCTCCCTGCCACAGAGTGCCATGTAAGAAGGTTTTGTTCTGTGTTTGACTGGAAGGCAGGAACTTGTTTTCAGTGTTACATGGGGTTATTTAAGCAGCTTGTACTTTATCAATGACACTTGGAGAACCTCTCACCCTTATTGTCTTGACCTCTGTTCTTTTTTTGGCATAAAATACATTTTACGTGTAAACCACACAAATTTATGTAGTTACTGTCCCTCTCTCAAATTTGACTTTTCCAATTACTATTTAACAATTAACCAGAAGCAAAAATGACATTTGCACAAAAATCAGGCATTTGCACTGATTCTAAGGGAGAAAAATATTAAATAGCTTTAAGAAATACTGCTTCTGTTTATCTCTTTACCTCCAGGAAGGAGAATGGTAAAATATACCATTTCCTGGATTTTGGCCTTTGCAGATGATGTGATAGCTGCCCAGTGATGTTACAGCAGTTTGAGGTAGCAAATTCATGTACCAGTGGTAGTGTCTGAAATGGGCAAGCCCAGGGAGTTAGATGAAATGCTTAAGCAGGATTTCATGATCTCTGGCTGGCACTTGTTTTCAGAAAAACACAAACTACCCACCACTACAAAAAGTTGCAGTAGTACCTGGGAGCAACTGGATGTGGAAATGTTGTTTTGGCCTTCAAATTATTTCTTTGCAGAACTCACTTTTTCTAAAGTAAGTTGGTTTGGGGTTTTTTTGTGATTACTACTAATTGAGGAATATTTTGAGATAATCAAATATCAGCAGCTCCTCAGTGAAAAAGAAAGACCTTTTTATGATAGGAAGTTTAAATCTATGAATAACTGTAGTAGGAAATTAAACTTGCACAATAGTTTAACTGTTCAGTAATGTGTTTTCAAAATAACACCTCAATTAGAAAATAAGATTAATTAACTCTCTGTTGTGGATATCTGAGTTATAAAATTAACAATTCAAAATAACATCTTTTTTCTTTTTTAGAAAAATGCTTTATATAATGCTCTTAGAAGTAAAGGCAGAGGATTTGTATCTGCATACATGTGAAATGCATTGGGGTGCTTGTCAGCTCTAGTTTGTATTTATTCTTTCTTGGAACCTTTCAGTACAGTGTTCTGTTTTCATTTTGTCCTATCTGTCAGAAATCTTTGATTTGAAAGCTTGCCTGCTTTATTGCTCGGTAGATGTCATGGAACTTTGACAAAAGTAATTTTTTTTTTTTTTCACTGAAGCAGCTGTAATGAATCTAATGAAATTAAATTAAATGAAATTCAATTAAAATTACAATTAATTTATCTTAATGAAAAGTGTGAATACTGAATCAAAATTTTCATCTTCATGTAACTTTCCTACCTGTAAAGCTTAATTTTTACTACCGTAGTAATGAGTTTATTGTAAACAAATGTATTTTTTAAAGAAGCTGTAAGAAATCTGAAAATATAACTCTGTACATAATCATTCTCATGAGTAGTCATTACCAGGCTTTTGCAGTTCATTTCTAAAAGGAAAATAAATAAAATAACTTGCTCAAAGGTATGTTTTGTGTCTTCTGCTTAGCTGCTGAAACACATAGATACAGTTGTTCTATTTCTGCAACTTTACTGAAGTTGTAAAGTTTATAAAAGTTTTCATAACTTCCCTTGCCTGGTATCTCAGAGGGTGTAGTGACCAACCCCTGAAAGAGACAGAAACAACCACCTGAAATCCCTTTTATTTCAATAATTATAGATGCTAAGGTAATTTGTGCTAAAGAAGCAAAATAGCACGTGTTGTTTGTAAGATTGTGTATAGAACTATATACAGGGTTTCTGTCCTGTGTTCTTTAATACTGAATTAGTGTAATGTTAACACAAAATGTGTGTGCTTAAACTTTCATTGTCTCCTTTCTGTGTGTGTCTGTTTGTAGTATGTTTACCTACACAAAGCCCTGAATGTCATGTGGGTGTTTATGGTCAGCCTAAGCTCTGCCTGTGTGCAGTGTTTCATATGTATTGCACGCTTTGATTGAGATTCTTGTGAAGTTTTCATATTTCTTTTTTTGTCTTCACACCCAACACATTGTAACAGAGCTACTGGCTAGCTCTATGTACTTTTAACCCTTGAGGCATATTGTACTTCTTCCTGAAGAGTTCTTCCTTTGCTTAGTAAACATGTAGTTTTCACAGAAGTCTTGTTCTGTTTTAAGCAGACAGAGATTCTGTGCCTTCCAGCTTACAGAGATGGATGTGATGAAGTTGGGTCAGAAAACTTCATTGCACTTTATTTCCCTAGTAGGAGTAGAATCCCAGTGCGTGAATTCTGAATGCACCCCATGCTTTTTGCTGTTTCAGCAGTGCAGCACAGGCAGAAAATGTACATTAGAAACTTTTAAAAAATCCAGGATTAAACATTTGCCCACTTCTTTCCTGTGTTTGTGCTCATGAGATATCCTTCATGAGTAGATATCATGCCTAATGGTTAGCAGAAGAGAAAATTCAAACCATCCTGTTACAGTGGGTTTCACCTGGTATCTGCAGGCTATTGTGGTCAGGTGGATACTTTTGAAAGGTTTACAGGAGCTAACAAATATCTTATGCTAAAATAGGCTTAGATTTGCTATGCCAGGAACTTACCGACTCTCAGAAATGGAGTAGTTTAGGAGATAAAAATTAAATAAGGAATATGGGTGCTACTGAAGATGAAGTAAAGTGTAAAATATGGTATTTCCATTCTGCATTCTTTGTTTTATTTCTGTAATTCAACTTTCCAATAATAATTAGGTGAGGTTTTTTTCCTGCTCAGTATTAGTAGGGGTTAGTCTTTTAGAAGAGTTATTTTAATCAGGCTTTGTCACAGATTTTACAACTGCCCATTATACTTAGATAACTGTATTATCTAGCTGGAGGGGGATGTGGATAAAAATCTGAACTGCCATTTCTGCTGTAGATAGCTGACATTCTTTTGCTGTCTACCTGTAGGAACTTCCAGCCCCGTTGCTTGATGATACCTACAGGAAGGAACTGGGAGATGAAGCAGCAGCTAAGTCTGAGGATTTTCAGGATTCTATGAAAATAGCCTGGCGCTACCAAAATTTACCAAAAATGGAGGTAATAGCTATTTCTTACTTCTTTCTGCTTGCACTCAAGATGAATTTGAAAAGAAAATGCTTTTCAGTAGAATCTAGACAACAGAACTGCTAATGGACAATGTTATAGGATTGTCTCTTGAGGGAAAATTATCATTATCATACACCACTATATGTTTTAGTTATTAGAGGTACAACAAGAAAGGGAATTTGAGAGTTTGCAGGAACTCTAAAACTTAATACAGACATCAGTAGTTTTAAAATAAAAAACATTTATGTTCCGTGGGATTCTTCAATGAGTATTGTTAAATTGAGACAGCTTTTTGTGAAAGTTTGGATAATGTGCTCACTTAGAAACTTGGCCCAAATTTAGTTGTACACAAATTACTTAAGTAGGTTTAATCAACACGACTTACCAGATGTCTTTAGTGAAAGTGCTGTGTTGAAGCAAGCTATTGACCTGCTTATCCATGTGCATAACAACTAAAGCAAGCACTTGAGATTATATCAGCTTTACTGTCACTGGAAACTAATCACTATCAATATAAGGAACAAGCCCAGTGGTCAGTCTTGCAGAGTTTGCAGTTGTTAGTGTTTTGTGAGTAATCAAACTCCCATGGCTGGTGACTATCTCATTTAATCCAGTGGCACAATCAATCTTTAATAAAATTATAGCATTTCTGACTATCCAGAGTAAAATCTCTGTTTTGTCTATACATTTTAGTTTACATTTATAAATTCTGGTTTAGATGTAGTCATACCTGCCTAGGAAGTTCAGTTGTGTTCTTAAAAACATAATTGGAATGTGACAAAATGATCTTACAAGGCTTGGCATGTTTGGTTTTCTGTGAAATTGCACAGACATGGCTATATAGTTGTGTCAGAAAAGACTTATATATGGTGACATGCCAAATCAAACAGCCTCCAGGGTAATAATATAATCTCATCAATTTTATTATTGTGGAGCTTGCTATGCCACTCTGAACCATCACCAAAATAATTTGTCTGTTTTAAAATCTACCAGAATTCCTTGTACGTTGATATGAAAACAATTGCATGTTGTTAACAAATTGTGTTCTGATGTTCTCACAAAATAGAAAAATTATTTTAAAATTCATTTGGGTGTGCACTCATCTCCTTTAAGTTCATAGCAGTAAATAGTTCTTCCACTAATGTAATATTTCTCAAAAATGTGTGATGTAGTGCCCTTGATTATTGCAAATTGACTATGCAGGATAGAATAAGATGGTCAATCTCTTTGGGAGAGTTTCCCTTGTTATTGCTGCTTTTTCAATTGGATGTTGATCATTCTCAATAGTTGAGGTAAAATATTTTTATGGGTGTGTCAAATTAATTCAAAATTAAAACACACAAACAAAAGTATCAGTCTTAAATTATCCATACCTAAAATTCCTCTGGACATTTTAACTGGTGAAAAATTGATTTGAAATTTATATTTTTCAATATTTTGTAATGCAGTTGTCATAAAATTTGGCTCTGTGCTATATTAATTGGATTGGAAATTATGCTTCATTGAAGAAAAATCTACATACTGTCTTGCTACCCACAACAATAGTTATTTAAAAATAAATAAATAAAAATTAAATAGTTATTATTTAGTGCAATAATTTAATTAACAACTTTGGTTGTGATTCATTCTTTAAATTTTCCTTTATTGGTAGAAACCAATCTTGAATAAAATTTCAAGGTGTATTTTCCAAACTGATTGAACTAATATAGCAGCGCATTTTGAAAAACTACTGTCAAATACTTTCAACTGTGAAACAGAAAAATTAGCTTTGTTTTTTGCTAGAACTCTAGATGTGATAGCAGAAACTTTTCCCTCCACTGTCTGGCTAAATACCGAGCAAGAATGCTGAGTAAAAGCTGTCTTTGTGGTATTTTTAATGCTTAATTTTGTTACTGTTACTGGGTAATAACAAATTTTGATCAGTAATTCAGATATTCCCTTTCCATTTTTAGACCCCATATAGCCTAGCCAGAGAACTCATTTTTGTTCTTAGGCATGGTATTTATGTTAGTGCTCTTCTCAGCTGTCACAGTTCCTCTCTACATATTGCGCATACCTTGCATAGATAGAAACAGAAAAAAATAGAAGATTTCTAAGAAATCTGTCAGAGCAAAAGGTCTTGTTATGCTTGATGTGCCTTTGCCAGTTTGTTACTTACATCTGTATCAGAGGGGAATTTCATTTAAACTTCTGAGTATATGGAGAGCCTGTTTTGCAATGCAAGACAGTGTGGGTTTTTCTTTTTTTCTTTTCTTTTTTTTTTTGAATGAACTGCTTATGTTCTTGGGGCAATATATAAACTGTCACAGCATGAAATCAATTTTCTGCCTTGATTCATCCTAAATCTGAGATTTCTAGCACATTAGTATTGCAATTAGAAACATTAACAGCAGACGGTAGCATAAAGGCACGCTCTGCTCACTGACAATTTAGTGTATTTCTCCTTGTGCAAACCAGGACTCCAGGAAAGAGCTGGCCTGAGCCTGCAGCCCACTAATAAATTTATCAGCTCCAACTTGAGAGGGATGGCAGGTCCCTGCTCCACGCTCTGCATGGCCATTCTGCTAAGGCAGATTATTCATGCTTACTTGATTCAGGTAGGCTTTCTGCAAGCTTCCCGCTAAGCCTGGGAATGCAGGACACTGAAGCCTATTCACGGCCCTCTGACATGGACCCAGCTTTTATTGCTTTTATGGGGGTTATTATCGCCAAATCCCAGGCTCCACCCAGTTTGTAGGCACTGTGCTCATTCTTTGGAATCAAGAGAGGTTATCACCTACCTTAATCCATGCAGCAGGGTGGATTAAGGACACCAATGTGCCTCGGGATTCTCAAAGAGGATCCTGGAAACTTCTTGTTTCTTCTTTTTTGCTGTCTTTACTAAACTCTATTGGGCCTCAGTAAGGATTTGCATCTGAAATGGGCAACCTGGAGCTTTTCTCAATGAAGACATCAGATCAAAGTTCAGTTAGTCAAGGCCTTTCTAAAACATTAAGGGGGCTTGGAAGTACACAATAAAAAGATGAGCTCTGGCAGAGATTGCAGTAAAAACATTCTGATCTGTAATCCGGATAAAGAATAGATTATAGGCCAAAGAACAGCCCCTGTTTAAATTGCTTTCAGAATCCTTGTTTTAAATAAAGTTACATTTTACAAGAAAAATATTTAAATTTTGATAGAACATTATTTTTTATTGGAATGCCTGCTTTAAAACTCAGATACCAATAAATAAATTGGTACACGGACTTAGAGAATGTGGTTTTCTATGGTTTTTTGCTTAGTAAAACTGATTTGCCTCTAATGACTAGATATACATAAGCAGTTCTGTGGGCGGTTTTTAATTAAAAACTAATTATTTGTTTTAATTAAAAGTTTTTGGGTTTCATTGGTTATTTTAGGAAAAATATTGCATTATTGTTACTGTTGATATTCTCTGATAACTGACCAGGCCTAACAACTATTAGTCAAATAATTCAAAATATTTACCTTACATCAAATCATTCTAATCATAACAATGTAATAAATTTTTGGGAAGATATTATCTGCTTGAATATTGCATGTTATAGCAATCTAGGGGGGGTTTAACTTTACATGTATAATTCAAATAATGTTGCAAGTTGTATGTAAAACTCCATTAAAGTGGAACAAATACATGCATTCATTTCCTCTAATAACTGGCACAACATATTCAAAATGTGTAATTCCTGCCCAGGTGTATATTAATTTTGGTTTATGATGTTTTATATACCAAAATTGACATCTGAGTAAAATGTATCTTCATTATGGCAAATCATAGTTATTGTGTGTAATGCTCAACCTCTTCAAGAAATTTAAATAGTTTCAAGAAATTAAAAGTAGTTTTTAACTATTGCCTGTTTTTCTATTAAAATCAGTTACATGACGATGCAATGGCTTGTTTTTTTCACTGATCATAAATAAAGGGAAACATTTTCAAAGTCAGCTGAAAATATTTCTGTAGCACCATATAATTCTCAGACTAAAAAATCAAAGAGGCAGAACATGTGATGTTCTGCACATTTCATAGATCTGGCCTTTGCAAATTTGTGATCATCTGACCAGAACTTGTGCAAAAATACATTCTTTTAAGTATCTGATGGCACTTTGGTGATGAAACTTGGAACAGCAAGGGTTGAAGTCTCTGAAAAATTCACATTCAAGACTGTCAATGGGGGAGCAAAAACTTAGTAGTAAATATTACAGTGGTTTTCTTGAAGCTTTTTTTAGGCTGAATGGGGAAAAACCAGGTTTTTTTCAAGTGTGTTGCTAGTTAATTACTTTCTTTTGACAGGTAGTTGTTTAAGATTGTAATCAGTATTGTTGTTTCCACAGACCAGCCCAACAACATATACAAAGTTTGGCCATTATTATGATCTTTCTAAAAAAATGTCGCCAGAACTGTGTCAGTCCATAAAATGGCATGGTTTTTACCTTCATGAAGAGTCATCTTTTGAGTCTGAAACAAAAACATGGTAAGTTTTGATACTTCGTGCTTCTGTTGTGTGTTTAGGTTGTGTCTACATATTGTCAGGAAAGGATATTTTTGTGTCTACACTGGCATTGGAGAACGGTGTGGTGATGCAGGGGGTTGGGAGCAGTTCGGCTGTGGTCCCACTCAGTGCCCCACGCCTGGAGTGGCACAGAGACAGCTCAGGGCTCTGCTCTGGGCTGGGGGAGGGAGCACGTTGGCAGTGACAATTAAGGCAGACATTACTAGGACAGCTTAGCACACAGCTGCATGCTCAGCCCTACTGACAGCCGAGTGTGGGGACTGGGGAGAGCTATTCCTGTCTGGCTGAGAATACTCCCTGAGCCCCGTGCCCCATCAGCTCAGAGACGTGCTTGTCAGGTGGCCATCAGTCTTAGGAAAATATCTGTGCAGTTTTTAGGGCTTAGGAGACAGGCCATCCTTGACCTACATAGCTTAGAATGCTACATGAGATTAGTTTACCATGTGCTTTTATTTCTTACATCCTACAGTTTCACCTAAGGAAAATACAATATACTATGAATAAAATTACAATCGCTAATTATGTCTTACAAAACATTTTCTATTCAGACTCTTCTCTGAATGAATAACTTATTATGTTTATGTCTCTCAGTAGTGAATTAAAGAAGACTAAGAGAAAATGAGTGACAGTAGCAAAGACTCTTATTAGCCTGTAGACACATGTCTGTAGTATCTTGGAGAAACTTCAACTCTAGTCAAACATCAAGGCTGGCCTAGCAATTCCTTTGTCCAGCCCAGTCACTGAATTTATATGATACCTAGCTTTATAGATCCCAGTGTATGGGGCCAAGTCCTGGAGGCAGTAGTGTGGTGTGCTTCATTGGGGTTGGTTTCCATGGCAGTACACTCAAGTATAAAACCTCAGATTTATGAAAGAAGTGCAGTATGAACCACCTTTCTTAGAGCTGTAGCAAAGCAAAAGCCAAGTCTCTCTCTAATTTGTTCTTTGTTACAAACAAATGTCACTGCTTTGTGAAGTGAACTCTTTTGATACTGTAAAAATCCCCTCAATTTTTAGGAGAGAGCAGACAACTTTTATTGTTTCTATAGTAAATATTTGAATCAACTTTATGTATTATATATAATTACTGATTTTTAGTAGCAGAGCAATAGATAAACACAAGAACATCTGACACATAGGTTTCAAGTGTTGTTACTGTTATTGAGCAATTTAACTCACTATCTTTTCTCTAGCTAACAAGAATGTTGTGACTCTGGGTTCATTCCACTAACTGTATGGCTGTCAAGTATTTGTTCATTTTACATAAAAATCAAATTAACTCATCAGTATAGAGTTTAACTTTTATGTATTTGATTTTATAAGCCATCCATAATGGTGATATTGTTCTTGTGTGCTAGCCTGAGAAAAGTGCATCATTCTTACTTTATGAGATCTATTCTTATTTTTAGTATAAATCTAACAGAAAGATTGAATTTATATCATTTCCTTGGCAAATTGGTGGAATGCAGAGTGATGAGGTGAGGAGCATGATCGAATAAAGCTGGGCTTTGGAAGGCTTACCTCCTTTTCCTCTCCCTGCACCTTCAACATAAGGTCTCCTTCAAGAAGCTTCTCCTGAGGAAGTGAAGGAGTTGTGTTGTTGGGAGTAAAGTTGGATACCAAAGTAACATCCAGCCACCATTCTAAACATTGTCATGCAGTCTAAGAACAATGTGGTAAGGGACAGGGAGAAATAAAGAACCCACTGAGAGTAGTGAATTCTTAGAAATCTGGAGGAGCTGTAGAGTTGTGTCTGTCTCTTTCTTTACAGTGATCATTTGTCTTCTAACTTTGATTATTGTCATTCCTGACCACAAACACTGCTGGTTTTGAAGTCCCTGTTTTAAAATGGTTGCATTAGATCAATGTTAAGGCAAGGTGGGAAGGAAGAATTTTTCAGAATTACAGCCACTGAAAAAGATCTCAAAAAGAATGGAATTTGTTGGAGAGATTGAGGCAGAGTTCTGAAGCATGTTAAAAGCTGAAATAGGGAGGGTATAACTCTGTCCTCTGCAGTCATGGACTACAGTAAACTGTTGTGGTAGAAATACAGTCTGGAAATAAGATTTTTTTTTTAATGATTTGCACAAAAAGCTGCTTTACAGACATGAGTTGGGAGTATTGTAGAATCTCCATCACTGAAAATTTCTAAGGACAATCTAGGTAAATATCTGTCAGAGCTATTGAGGTCCTGTTCAACCCTGTCTTTGTGATTCTTTAATTCGCATTAGTCGTGATGTATTAAATCCAATGCTAAATATGAATGTTACCAGTTGTTTCATTGCTCTCAATAAGTTCAGGCTCTTACAGAAACCCAGCAGATTGTACTGTATTTTTTACAAATACTGTGATAAAATTCTGAAGGAAGTATTCTTTTCTCAAGGAATAAAAACAAGCTCACAATCCTCTTGGGGTAATTTTATTAAAGAAAGTTTATAAAAGGAGGAGAGTAGACATATTAGTATGTTGGCATTACTGTTTGGAAAATCAGTTGAATGCCTCAGGCTTTTAAATCTAACTTCAGTATATTGTAAAGTAGAAAAAATTTCTGTTCTCTTAGTTAACTAGACAATGATTTTAAAGAAAGTATTCACACAATAGTCACCTTCCAACAAAAGTCAACAATTTGTATTAGACCTTATCTTGAATTGCCTGAAGGTCCTACTGAAGGCTTGGATTCTTACTCTGTGGTACAGTGAAGTAGGAGCACAGCCATGGCTGGTTAGAATATCTCCACTTAGAGCATATAATTCCTTAAACACATGGTTCTCAGACTATGGTTAGATCCATACTCGAAAAAACCCCTGATAACATAATGCCAACTGCCTGTGTAGCATTGCCAAATCCCCCTAATCTGTCATGCTGATGGCACCTCAAAAATGTACTGAAAGCCTGAAAGGAAATTTAAAAAAAGTTACAAAAATTACTTGAAGCTCAGAAAGTCTCTAAAAATATTTTTTCTTTCAATTTAATTTATCAAAAGAAGATTGACAGGAAATTTACAGTGAAAGCTGACAAATCCTTCAGAAATAAGGAAGCATTTTTTAAAAGGGGATAGTATATTTTTGAAATAATTTACATTAGTAGGCTCTATATTATGAGATGTTTGCAGAAGATTGCATTACTTTCTAACAGGTATACTTTGCAAGATCTCTATCAGTAAAGGTGTTTCTGAATGAAATTTTTTCTTAAATTGTGTAGGAATGCAGACTAAAATCAGTGGTGTGTTGTGGGGGTTTTTAAATCTAAGAATGTTTTGCATTTGTCACTAATACCAAGGTAGAGGAAGAAGGCCAAAAGTCACAAAAAATTGGGAATTAGCTGAAAAAACCATCTGTCTGCTCTAGGTATTTTCACTTTATTTTATCTTGGATGTTCCATCCTAAATATTTGTAATGTTGCAGAGCACAGCACAGTTTAAATTCAGGCTGAAATAAATTGTTCTAGTCCTGTAACAACAGCCGTTGAAGAGGCACTTTCCCTCAGGTACTCATCATGGAAAGTGAACCTAACCCAGTGCACAAATTCCACATTTGGGTCACGAGCAATGACAACCTCAGCATTGTAAAGAAAGGTTTTAGAAGTGCAGGAGTTTTTTTTAATTGCACCTTTTTGATTAAATTATCATACATTCTGATGTGAGCAAGGCGTTCCCTAAGTGGTGTCCTGTTCGTGTTGGGCTTTTTCTCTTTTCCTGATAGAGACTTGCAACTTTTTAATGTCATTAATATTCCTTAAAGAATTTACTTAGTCTATAACTTGTTTAGATGCACCTAGAATTCACCTTGTTGTCCAGCCTTACTTTTCCCTTTATTTTTCAGTTAGAGGATGACTAGTTTTGGAGGACCTTAAGTTTCATTTTTCCTCCTTGAAATTTGGAACATCTCTTTCCCCACCCTCCGTTTCTTTGGGAAGAGGTGGGGAGCAAGAAGAGCAATCCTCTGCTATCTTTTCCATTCACCACCCTGGGATGTAACAACAGATTATGCATTTATAGAAGAAAATATACAAGAAAAGTAATGTACCACATTTTGTTATACAGTTTATAGTCTCATGTCAGAAACATGAGGATACTGAAAATGTATTTTACAATCCTTGGAAAAACAATGCTGCATCTTTTAATAAGAAAAATCCTTTGTCATACTGTTTTGTGACCTGAAAACCACGTATTTATAAAAAGGACCAGATCATCCTCATGCTTCTCATTCTCTAGCACCACATTAAGAAACCCATTTTATTTCACCTGTCTTCAGTGAGTGAACTGTCTCTGTAATTGTAGCTAGCGTCTATTGTGAGGTAATTGCAGAGCTTCCCATGCAGGATCAGAGATGTGGAGACTTTATATGAGCCAGAAACTCTTGACCCTTTTGAGAAATCATGTCTGTTTATACATGTGTCCCTCTTCCTATCCACAGAAGTATTTGGTTTCTTTATGGACTTGGAAAGAAAAATGACTGTTTGACAAATTAGATTAAAACTGACCTTTTAGGTTGCAATTAAAAACGAGTTTAGGAGGTTATCAAGATAATTTGTTCACCTTAAAGTTTGGATAATTTCTCCTTTTCTTTCCTATGTTTTCACATGTGTGAGTGTATCTGTTTTTTGATGAAGGGAGCAGCTAAATGTTACCCTGTAAACTGGCACCTGCCAGACAGTGTAGGTATAACATTTAATAGCCATGTTTTCTCCCCTTTCTTCAGTTCTGGTACCTGATGGCTAAATTAGACTACAGAGTTCCCTTTTGGATAATCACTCAAGATGGATAGAAGTTCATTTCCCCATGATAAAAATTAATTGAAGACAGATTGTGAAGCCAGTTCTCCTAAAGGAAGTAGTAAATGGGACGGGGTGTTTGATGCCAAAAGGAGGCATAAACTTTCTCTGTCTTATCTCATTTTTATGTTGGGGAAGGGCAGTTATGTCCTGGTGCTAATGCTGGGCTCAGGTTTACAGGGGTGTGTGGCTGACAGCAACTATTCTGCCGTGGTTGTTGCCAGGATATTCTGGTGTCCTGGGTGCTGCACTGCTGCAGCTGTACTTAGCAGAAGGGCAGCAATATCCTCGCTGGTGACTCTGTGCATTGCAGGCAACACTTATTTGCTACCTCCCTGCTTCTGGTCTTGTTCTTCAGTGCAATTACCAAACAAGAAGGTTTGATAATCAAAGCAACCAAAATAATTAAGCTGCAGTTTTTCAGTAATACTTGTAAATTTTACCTTAAGGATATATGTGCTTATGAAAAAGAATACATGTATCTAGAGTCTAGATTTACCAATAAATTTAGATAAAACAGGTTGGACCGTCTTGCCTAATGGTGTCTCCTTATACATAACAAGGCTATTTGTCATACCCTTGATAACCTAACCTTTGTTAACTGCTTGGAAACTATCAGCAGAGAAGTCAGAGCCTTTGTTGTAACCAGGATACCTCCTTGTCAGCTCCTGCTTTATCCATTACTGAAGTGCTAAACAAAAATAGAGTAAAGAAGGAATTGTTTAAACTCATTATCAAAATTAAATGGTGTTTGGTAACGATACCAAAAAAAAAGACTAGAAATTGGAAAATAAGAAATATCTTATTTCCTTCCTTAAATATTATGACAAACATTGCCAGAAGGGTAATGCAACTTGCTTATATAAATAGTGTTTCTACAATATTTTTCATGTTCTTATTTACACAAGATGGGTCAAATTCAAGTAAACCATTAATATTTTAGAAAGAGGTAGAAGGGCACCTGGTTTTATATGCTTTTAAAAATCTAAACAAGTTAGTCATTAATCAGCCATTGGCAAGTGTTTTGATTGCAATATATTCTTTGACAAAAAAAACATGTGATAATGTGAAGACACAGAGAGTGAATTTTGGCTACTGCAGGGATGAAAGTTCACCCTGTAAACTGACAGCTGCCAGGCAGGGTAGGTATAAGATTTAATAGCCATTCCTTTGGCAGCTGAACACTGGGAAAGTAATGGACTTCACAAGTTAAACTTCCCTGTTTGAGGTGCTCCTTTTTTTGTATAGCAAAGCAGACTTTATGCATGAAATACCATGTTGAGATTATATACTGCCAGTTAATTTTCGGCTCTGAATTTCATAAAGAATATTAAATTATTAAGGTACATCAGTTTAATCAGTGACCTTCTAGGGTTCTAAATCTGAAACAAAAATAAATAAAGTTTAATTTGGAAACTCTCCTTTGTGTTTATATCAGAGAAGAATCATCTTCTAATGTTGGTTGACATTAAGTATTTAAAATCTCGGAATTATGATGACCATATGACATTTTTAATCATAGATGTTTATAACCCAAATTTATTGAGGCTTTGGGGTTGGGTTGATACTCTTTTCTTAAAGGAAACATAGAATTTTGAGTTGAAGCAATGGTATAAAAGACAGATCATTGCAACTCTTACATTCTTCTTAGGAAAGTTGAATTCTCTCCTGTGCCAAGAGATGAAAGCAAGTTTATTTGGGTTTATTCATCAGTAAAATGCATTTGGATAACAGTCTAGACTCTTAATAAAGTAATGGGAATAGTTTCATTAGTGTTTGGGCCAGGTGGTCTCTCAAGGTGCTTTCCAACCCAGGCTGTTATCAGACCACACATATAAATGCTTGGAGAGAATGAGAATATTTTAGAGGCAAAATTTTCAAAATAACTTGTCAAATTTCCCAAGAAGTACAGCAAGAGGTTTGAATCCTCAACCCTTGATGGTAATTAGTGAGACCTGGAGAAAATGTTGGAGGCAGAAAAAATAAAAGGGCTTAAGCTGAATTGAGGAACCTACATCAAGGCCAGACACCCAAGCCGGTGTGCGCTATGGGAGTTAAGAAAACAGTATGTCTATTTTAAAAGTGAGCACCTGAATTGCTTTTTGAAAGTAAAGAGCTTCTAAGTCAGACAAGATGATTTGCTGAACTTTCATTTTGTTTTATGTCTTCTTATATCCATTTTTAGCCATCAGTTTGCTTTTGTTTGGTTTTCCGAATGTTATATTATATTTTCTAAACAATACATAAGATAAGTGCTACCTCGCAATTTTGCTGTCAGGCAAATAAAGCAGTGAAAATGTATGAAAATTTTCACAGAAAGTCAGCTCTGTTCATCAGGGCATTGATTAGGTATACTTGGAATAACAATTGGGTCGGTCTTTGTCAGTTACAGAAGATTTGTACTGGGCTGTAATGGTTTCAACTTTAAATTGATACATTAAATCATTAATCTTCTAGATCTAAGTGAGCCTGACATAATTAAGTTATCTTAATCCCTAGAGATTTTAGCTTTCACTAAATGTCTGAGCACTGGACTAGTTAATATGAAGCAATCCCAACTGCTTATAATGTCAACTTTATTCAAAGTGTTTTGGGGTTTTTTTTCTTCTCCAACACTTTTTTCTGTATAACACTTGCACTGAAAACTACATCTACTCGTATTTATTTTTATACAGCTGTTGAAGTCATATAGGAGAGTACTAAAATACATAACTAAAATATTTGTTCTTCCCAACAGGAATATGAACAGTGGTTATGCAAGGCTGCTTCAGTCCATTCAGAGGATCATTTCCCAGGAAGGCTTTGATGGCTCTGATCCCCAGGTACTGAAGACTTTTATACTCCTCTAATCCTATAACTACTGTGTTCTGGCTTTTTAAGGGTGGCACAAGAATGTCTTGGACAAATTAATAAAGAACAAATTGCTTTTTAGCATTCCTAACGTGAGCAAGCAAAATAAGTAGTGTTCTTTTCTCTTTTTTTTTTTTTGCCTGTTACAGATATGGAGGACCATGCAAGAAAGAAATGTAAGACAGCATTAATAAAATGCATTTTCTGTGCAATTAGCTAATAAATGGATGGCCAAATATAATGTAGTTAAGCAAAACACATTTCCCCCTACAATATTTGTTTTTCAGATTATTTCTTTAACAATAATCTGTTCAAGATTCTTGAGGTTAAACATTTATTCTTAAACTTTCAGATTTTTTCAATGTTTCAGATGGAATGGAGTGAATTTTTTAATTAATTAAATGGTGGCGTCTTTTTGTAGTGAGCATTGAAAGATGAGTAAAGAAATAAGAATGCTATTTGAATTTACAAATTAAAACAACTTAGCAGCCTTCCAAAAATCTCTGTACTCTTCATAATTTGGGCAATCAAAAACATTTTAAGTGTAGCAACATAAGCTAAAAGACCATTTTTAATTTGAGCAGTGCCTATTGGTTATTCTTTGTCATATTCAGTAACATGGGCGTTCTTTTGGAGTTGATAGAAATAAAATAAAAAATTGTATGTACTAAAGCTTAGCTGAAGGATAATTATTGGTAATAGAAATGTTACTGCAGTAGAAGTCAATTAGTATAGACTCTGGAGAATCTGAAATGATTTCATACAAGACTGTGTACCAGTCCAATATCTTAGGAATCATTTTTGCAGGGAAGACAATGCCGGGAAGGATGTTTTTGTGTCTAACAGTGTGTTTTAGGAACATCACCTGCGCAGAGCACTTGTGTGTAAATGTAGGTTATTTGTGCTCGTCGCTCAGCCTCTGCCGAGATGTCTGCTAGGCTTTCCCTTCCCTTTGGTGGCAGTGCCAGTCTGGAGGAGGCACTTGGTCCCTGACAGCCCCTCTCCCCACTCGCTGCGGTAGCCATGGCAACAGCCATGTGTGTCATCCTCCTGTGCAGCACGGGGATGCTCCTCCTGTTCCTGAGAGCCCTGGGTGAAACAAACACCCTGCCAGCCTCCAGCCAGCAAACAGCCTCCTGCTGAAGACATCAGGCTGTTATTGCTTATTTTTCTGTTTATATGTATATAAAAGAAAGTGAAGGTTATTCAGAGAGAGCATTTGGGGGTTTTTTGCTTGCAAATAGGGAAAAATTAAAGATCACGGATCATTATTTTCTGTACTTTTTGTCGATTTTTTTCAAAATGTCTTACTAGTGTCGATAAAACAAAACCAGGACTTTAACTGAGATAATGTCAAAGTATATGTTTGCTAAATAATACATATAAGTTTCTAAGGTGAAGCTTTAAAAGTTAGAAAAGTCCTTTTTCAGGCCAGTTTATTGATCTAGAAAGCCATTAGCACTATGTAGTTCTTTCTGTTTCAAGAGAGGTAATGCATATGATTTCCTGGAGTGGTTTCTATTACTTTCTTTTAATATTCCACTTTTCCCCATGCATCATCTTTCTTTGTACACTCAAATTTTGTACGTTTAGAAGCCTTGTGTAATACAACCTTCTTAAAAATATGTCCAGAGTTGAATATAGTACTGGCCCAGATCACACCTTGGATCTTTTATTGAGCAAATCTCTGAGCAAATCTCTGCTGCTTTGTATCCTCTTCTATTTACTGGGCCCTCAGAAGTGCTGTTTAAGTAGGCAGATATGAAGACTGTAGAGTAAGGAGCAGACTATATTCTTCTGGACCTGTGTATAATTGCCATATATAATTATAAAAGCTTCTGAGAAATTTGTGTGTTTGTGCACCCCCTTCCCTCCCCCCCCCCTTCCCCAAATAATCCTCTACCTGACTGGTAAAAATTTCAGATATTTTAGGCTACTTTCACGTCAGTATGCAAGAGATTTTTAGATTTACTACTCCTCTATTTGAAGAGTGGTGTGAGGAAAAGGGAGCAGAATGTGACTCACCCCAGCTGAGAGATGGTTTGACACAGTTAGGAAAATTAGTGAAAACTACCATTAGAGGTTTAGTAGACCACTGATAACATGGTCAGGCCTCTCTAGGACCTAGTATGATTGGTTAACATTACTTTTGTAGAACCATCTCCAGGTGGCCATCAGAGGTTAATTTGTTTTTACTGTCATGCATGGCTTTGTGAACCTTAGGACAATAATTCCTGTTTGATGTGTTAGAATACAGGAAAGTTTGGTTGAAGTTGACCAAAGCAAAAACCTATTTGTTTACACTGACTGGAACATCTTTGCCAAGGCTTGTTTGGAAAATCAGAGTTTGAATTACCTATAACCTTATAAATACGAGCATCAGGTTTACATGCTTTCTAAAACCTCCCAGTAACTCTTGGCTGTTGATCATTGAATTTGAATCCTTTATAAATTGATCCTGGTATTAAGTTTTACAGACTTGTACCTGTTTGTTTCAGAGTATTTGGGGCTTTTCATGTTAGACAACAGAGCTTTCATAGGCAACTATTTCCTTAACATTTCTTTTGTATATTTTGGACCTGAAGTTGGGTGACTTTCAGGATAATTGTTGGGGGTGGTTGTTCTTTTTCTTGGCTTGGAGTTGGGTTTTTTGAATTCTTCAGAATCAGAATTTCTGCTGCCAAATCAAACACTGTTACAAAAATTACAAGTAAAAGAAAATTAAAAAATAAATCCAAACTTCCAGACTAATGTGAATATAAAAGATCTAGTGGTATATTTAAAAGAATGTTAACCTACTCTTTACAGCAGGCTTGTTGTGGTAGAATAGTAGACTTTTTTTTTAATATTTCAGTTTTGGAATAAACTCTTTGTAAGGGCCTTGTGGGCCTGACAGAATTATACTGATTATATCTGATATTATCTGGTGTTTGAATAGCTTTATCTTTTACTACTCTTATGATCTGATGTTGTGAAACAAGCATCTGTCATCCTCTATCGAGTAAGAGAACAGCTCTTTCCTCTGTATGTTTTTCTTACGGATGCTCCTCATAAGACAAAATACTTTTCTCATTTAAAAAGTTTCTGTAAGTTTTATGTATGTTTGTGCTGAAATTTTGAAATACTCTAACACTTTCTCTGCCTGGTGTATATTCATAATATTTAGATAAAATAGTTTTCTTAAATGCCTGGTTTTTTCCTGTTTCTTAAATGCACATCAAGAATTGCCTGAATCTGCTCTGATCAGAAGTAAATAAAGAATATTAGACTAAAAGTTCTATTTTTTCTATTCTTTTTAAAACTGACTATCTGAGCCTAGCAAATACCATGCAGAGAGGTCAGATTTTGTTGCACTATCCTGTACTGTTGTCCTGATCTTCACAGACTACTGTAAAAAGTTAACTTTTCATAACTAAAAAGCCTAAAAGCCTGCAAAGCCTGAGACTAAAGAATCTGCCAGAGTTGAAACATGGATTGCTTTCCCAGAGATTGGAAGTAAATTGGCAGATCAGTTCTCTGTGTAAGACACACAATTGGATAAATGCAGAGCCATGTGGTACTAACTGTGTCTCACAAGCTGGGCTCTGTCTACCCAATATGTTTAAGGAAGCATTTGGAAGAGTAACCTCTTGTCTTGTCAAAACCTTTCCTCTGGATTGCCAGAGCAGCTGTGCAATGTTTTGTGCTTGATAGTTGCTGTTCATTCCAGCTGTTGGAAATTATAATCTACGGTTTATCAAAACACTTTTCTGTAGTGAAAAGTACCTGCAAGCTTTTATTTATCAAAACTAGTATTTTTAGATGTATGTATATATATGTGTGTGTATATAATTAAAGAAAGCTGGTCTTTAAGTATGAACCCTGAACTCTAGAAATGTTTCTTTGATCAACTTGTGCAGGAAGTCTTTCAACAAGGGAGTTTATTGTCTCTCTCTCAGCTGTTGATAGCAAATATGTCTAAAATCCTTTTCAAAGATCACCAGGAAAGGTCACATCAAATAAACAGAAATGGGATTTGTCATCATGAGAGATAACATTTTACTTTGCATAAACAAATTACAACTCTGGCTTCATAATCTGTCCCTTCAGAAAAAGAGCTTTATCTGAGCCACTGCCTCTGTTGGATGCTCCTCTGGCAGCCTCCTGCAGGGCAGCAAACAGGCTTTAGGTAGGGAGCACATGGGACTGTTGAGGATTTTATATGTCAGGACAGCTTAGATTCCAGTGCCCAGAAGGCATCTAAAGCAGACCAGAAACTCTCCTGTCAAGGTGTGGTCCTTAAGAGACAATCTGCTGATGTCCCCATCAGATTGTTTTTGTACAGCTGTGGGTACAACTTCCTTCATTAGGGGGAAGGAGTTGAAAGGAGCATAGATGATACTTGGAGACCTCTAAGACAGTGGCAGGCCCTTGTGTTGGTGAGGCAAGGCACTGACCTTGTTCACTCCGAAGGAGCAGGAGAAGTGAAACTGGAGCAAACAGTCAGAATAGTCAGAGTATGAAAGTAACGCGGCGGAAAGGTGAAAATAGAGGGAGAAGTTGTGTTTGATTGCTCTCAGGCACTTCCAGCAGACTCTCTCAGAACTGGGGAAAATTTTTTTTTTTACGTTTTTTAGGACAGTGATGGAAGAGAGAAAAGACATAAAAGATCCTAGTGTTACTGACTTTTATGTCAGAATAAACTTACATTTAGTTGGTTAAAAAATGCAAATTAGTAGGTCTCAGTATTTTCATCTGTCTATTACATTTGTAGTTGCTTATCTGACATAGCATGATATCCAGGCAGTGAAAAAATGCCATTCCATTTGCAATTTTTACAAGATGGACTGAGATTACTATGATCACATAAAATACACAATTATTTTGGATATGCATTCTAGAAATTTTGTTATTCCTCCTGGTGTTTAAAAAATAACAAATGACTTTTCTTTTTTCCCCAACAGAAAAAACAAAGGAATGTTTTGCGGATAGGAATTCATAGTCTGGGTTCCATACTGTGGGGTGATGACATTTGTTGCAGTGATACTCCTGAAGATGCCCATAGCCTTACAAAATTTCTGTACGTTCTCCGTGGCCTGCTCAGGAAATCTTTGTCAGCCTGCATCATCACAGTGCCCTCTCACCTTATCCAGGTAGGAATGCTGCTTTTGCTGCCTTTCAGTGCTGACACCAGTTAATAAAAGCTTAAGGTTTGTGGTAAGAAAACAAATGCAACTTTGGACATTTTCAAAAGTCTTTTTTCTCAAAGGGTGAACTTAAAACATGATTATATCATATGCTTTACACTTTCGTGGGAGAGTCATGCTGCAAAATCTACAAAGACCTAAATATAAAACTATTTTAGGAACAGTTACACCAAATGTAGGTCTTACTCCTTTTTTAAAAAATTATCAAAATTTCAGAAACTGAAAAAAAGCAAAGAAAATACCTATAGTAATCTCTTTTTAAATTATTTTTTGCAACATCTCTGTGCACTTTCCCACTGCCTTCAGAATGGTTTTTGGAGTATAAATGCAAGGCTTTTCAGTCCACTGTCTTTATCTGTCATGCTCATTATGATGATATGATCATATTTTTAAAGCCAGGAACTTAAAGGTACAGGTTTGCTCTATAATGCTCTGTAATTCTGTAGTCCTGTTGGGACTACAGGAGCAAACCAGTTATGGCATCAGAGTCATTTTCCCAACTGCAAAATCAGAAGCAGTTAACAGCATCATTCCTGATAGTATATGGGGAATTAAATGTACCTTCTGAAAATAACCTTTTTTAGCAAAAGGAAAAATGTAGATAGTCTTTTGTTCTGCAAATGGTAATGTAACTTACAAAAGCAAAATTATTATTCACAATGAGCAGAGAATCTATAATTTTAGGTATTTGATTTGAGTATAGTAAAAAAGTACTGGATTACTGGATAAAACCTCATATTATGCAAAATGTTTCCATAGTAGATGAGTTTATCAATAGACTAAATCCTGGCTTATGTATTACATTTTGTTAAAGGTCTTTGAACACCTGCAAATGTTATTTATTTAGATACCAGTGCAATCACTGCTTTGAAAATAGAGAAGGTCGATTTTCTAATTTTACCATTGTAGTGAAAAGTGTGTGAATATTCCCCTTGCAGTACATACCTCCATCTCTTTACTTACTATTTTTAAATATTAGGCGGCAGTCTGTCTTCAAAAAGAGGGACAGTTAAATTTAATGCAAGAAATAGAATTTTAATAAGAATAATATATAGAATAAGAATACTTCTTACACACTGGAATTGCCTGTCCATAATTGGGACATACAACTCTTTCCATTGTACTCTTCTTTATATATCATGCCAATAAAAACTACATTCATATTTTAGAGGAGTCCAAAAGTGCCTCTAAGAAATGAACTGAAGGACAAAGATTTTTATTCTCTTTCAAACTTACTTGGGAAGTTGATTTTTGGTTTGTGTTTATAAATTCCATATAGATCAATTCTCAGGGAGTTAGGATTGAAATTATGCCTCATGTTTTGAATAACTGAGTTTTTAATTTTAACAGTAAGTGCTAGAATATTCTGAATTTAAAAAAAAAAAGAAACATTATGTACAGAATCTTTGCTTAGCTGTCTTAAATGAGGACAATACTTTTTATTTTTTAAACTGTAAAACTTCATGCATCCTTCTGTAAGCGCTGCACTGTGGAGCGAGCTGTCATTAGGAGGAGCAAAGCTGCTGAGGGTTCCTCCTAGCCCACATTACTGAGTTCCCAGAGCCCTGCTGTGTAGTTGTTGCACTCTCCAAGAAGCCTGTTAAAGAGCCCCTGGGAGCATGTGTCCAGCCTCCCTGGCACTGGTTAATTGGTGAAGCTGGCGAGATGAGAGGACAGCCGAACATGTGCTCGCTCCGGCTCGCGCCGCAGACAGACCTTGCCTTATAATAACAGCAGCTGCTCACATTCTCACTGCACAGCTACTCACCATTCTGTTGCTCAGGGGTCTTGCTGCATTCAGAAAGTAAAGAAAATATCTCTTCTTTCCAACAGAGTAAGAGACAGGGTTGGTTTTTTTTTTTTTCTCCAAGTGGATATGTGTTTAATTTGATCAGAGTTAGTTATAGCATATGCTTTCTCTGTTGAATCTTCAAGTCAGTGCACTGAAGGGGTAGAGAATACAGACTGTTTTTCTGAAGATGTAGTAAATTCCACATTTTTTTCGTGAACTACTGTTCCTGTATTTCCTATGTTGTAGTTTGGCCCCTAACTAAATTAATTGGGTGGTTTCCAAGTAAATTGTTCACATGTGTAATTTCCATGAAGGACATATAAGTTCAAAATCACATTTAATCAAAGTTTTGTCTGGATGACACATACAAAAAAACAGTTTCATCTTTACCTGCTTTGTCATGAAAAAGTAGATTTTTAGGAGTGACATTACTTGTCTCTGTCAGTCAGTACTAGTTATTCCAATAAAGAAGAAGTAAAACAATTGGTAGTACTGATTGTCAACAGGGACAATGTCTTTTCAACCCAGACTAGTTCTGTTTTTTAGATGGAGTAGAAGAATAATGCATATATGTATATATATGCATGTAAATATATATTTTGTAATTGTTTTATTTATGTATTTTGCCAAATACTTTGCGTGTTGCACTGTGACAGGGAGTTCACAAATCAAACCTGCCTGGTTTCTTTCTTTTTCAGAAAGTTTAATTTTGCCTTTACTTTTCATATATTATCTTTGCTCTTGGCTGGTGAGACATTAAAATGATCCTACCTAGTTCATATTTTCTGTATTCTGGTTTGTAATTTCTCTCATGCTGCCTCCTTAATCTGTTTCAAAATAGTCACTTTACCTTATTACAGTAACATAATACAGCAATGCTGTTATTGTTTGTTCACTTTTCCTGCAGTCTCATGTCTGGTTTGACTCTTCAATGACTGCAGAGCATTTAAACAGTGATTTTGTTCTTGATGTTTTTCCCTCTGTGATACATATGCACCAATGTGGCTCTTTCATTATTCCAGCAATTCATTGTCTTGGATTTAATAACTTGGAATTGCATTTATCCAGGGATGATGCTTGTTCATCCAGCTTGGTGGGACAGTTCATGGTGTTCTGTAAGGCTGTATTTTGGTAAAAGACACAAATTTGCAAAAGAAGTATGTTTGTGTGTGGAGTTTTTTCATGATAATTGAAAGAAATTGTTGTCCACAAAAGCATACAGATTTTTTTGTGTTTTATTGATCAAACTTCTAGGGCAAACAATGCATGAAGAAAAAAGAAAATTGTCTTTTCTCAACCACAAAAATAGGAATACATTATTCTGGAAGATGGTTTGAAGAAAATTACACAAAAAACTTATTCAATTATGAATTTTATTCAGATGATGTGTGACAAGTTTTACTTGATTGATATTTTCTACCGATTGAACATACTCTTATCTTACACTGTCTGTCAGGTAATAAATATTGAGCTACTTACGAATATGATTAAAATAGTTGATGGAAGGTTATTTTTCAAGTCTTCCTACTGCTTCTTGAAAATGCATTGTGCCTAAGAAATCATATGGTACATTTGAAAAGGGAAAATTACTTCCATTTTTAAAATCTAGCATTGATCAAGGAGGGCAGATTGAAGAGGCAGTTCATATGTTGTTACAATTTCCAAGTTTAAATAATATTATAAAAGCAAGGAAGGATTATTTTTCTGTGTGTTGATAATCTGTGCATTTTAATACCTAAATCTAGAAAAAGAATTATTGTGCAATTATGTGACTGAAAGGACTTTAATGTCACTGGTTTATACTGGAAAAGCCCTATATTAGAATTTAAAATATTTTCCCATAATAATTTTTTCTTTAATTACTAGAAATCATTGGTAAATCCAAGAACATATTTCCCTCAAAATACTAAATAATGTTTTTAATTGTATTCCTGTTCTTCTCAATTTTGTATCACTTAAATAGTACTTTTATGAGTAGATTATTATCTTCACCAGGAGAAAGCACAGCACTTGTTAAAGCCATCCTTTATTTGGAACTCGAAGCTGGTATTACTGGTAAGGACTAAAAACCATATTAGTCAGCAAGTACCAAGGGAATTTAATTGACTAATGAAAAGTCAGTATGAATAAGTCTGGTTACAGAACCTGTCCTCAGAGTCTGAAGTTCTGTTTAGCAAGGTATTTTCATTATTTCATCCAGTATGTTAAAAATTAATTTCCTGCAATATTAATGTTTTGATGTTTTGAATTCACCGAAGTGCATAAGTTACTGTACGTTTCAGTGTAGAAAAATTCAGAAACAAACCTTTTCACATCCCAAGCCTTTTGTGTTCACACTGAGTGACTTAGCAGCTAAACTCCAAGTCAAGCAATGGAGTGCTTTAGAATCCATTGCTAATATAGGATTATAAGATGTGAACTCCTCTAGCTCGTGAATTTCTCACAGTTTGAAATCTTTATTCCTATGACTAGAACTAAGAGTGATTGCCTACCTTAGAGCTCTAACTTCTGAGAGTTCACTGGTGTAAAGTGCTGAATAACCTTCAAATGTATTTGGTGAGGTGGCTGCTGCACACAGATTTGTATTGAGATCCAATGTCATGTGGTTTCTATATCATGATTAAGGAAGCTTTCACATATTTTTCTATATAGGAGTTTTTTACTTGCTTTATAATGTTACGTGTTACTTTTTGCTTTATGTGAGAAATACAGTCTAACAACTGTACAAATAAATATTGAGAGTCATAAATTTATGACAGGTATTTCGGGTTATCCACATAGTTTTATGATATGAGTATTTTGGGTTTTAGACATGCATAAAAGCATCTTTAAAATTTTGATTGAGTAGGAAGCTCAGGGAAGTATCCTATTCAAAATTCAAATAGCGAAACAGTAAGTTTGGGTTTTTTTTTAATTTCTCTTATTGTTGACAGTATTTGCTAATCAAGTTGTAGAAGGAATAGAAGATTTTGTGGTTTCAGAGAATCAAATTTTGGTTGCAAACAGGCTGTGTTGTAACACTACCACTTTTGATTTGGTAACAACTACCCATTTCAAAAACAAATACAATATACATCTGAAGCATGTTTTTGTCCCCCCATATTAGTTGTGTTTTAACCAAATTAATTTTATTACGATGTACAGTCACATTGTATGTTAAAGTGGCATGCCTAAAACAGCCTCGCCATTTTAATAAATTTTACTTTTTAGAAGTACATTATATACACATCCTTATCACCACCTCATCAATACACTCTCTTTAATAAAAAGAAATTGCTTTCCCAAAGTGCATATGTTAAGCTTGAGAAGTGCATGAATACATGTAACGTTGCAGTTTTATTTTACATTTGAGGTATATAAACTGAAAATATGTCTATGAAAATTAGGCAAAGCTTAGAACTAAATCTTTGAACTACAGCATTAGACCTAAACAGTTAAATATCCCATCACAGTATGGAGATAGTCATCTGTTCAAGCATATGGAATCTTTTGGCTACTGGACTAAGTAGTTAATATAATGCCCAGTGTCCAGACATGGACACAACTGTTATGGAAGCAGAAGGGAAGAGGCTCATGTATTGAGCCCATTTGGACACCGATAAGTAAAGATTAGAAGATTGACTTTAAATGATACACAAAGTATTTTTTTGCCTTAAGCAAGTAACTCTTTCAGAAAATGGAAGGCAATATTGTTTTCCAGAAGCAATTTTAATTTTTTTTTAGTAGAAGTCCAGGTTCTTGGGAAAAAAAAAAAAACAAAAAAAATCCTTTGACTCTAGCATAAATATATGGTTTATCTGTTCTATTTCAGAACAAAGAACAATAATTTTGTGTGAAAATACTTTACAATAAATCCTTGCATATCTGTTTCCCATCTTAAATGATTTTCACAGAACCAAATATTGATTTTCTATGTAACGTCTGCTTAGAAACATTTTCATGGGAACTTTTGCTGTTGTTTAAAAATCCTGAAATTTCAGAATCTAATTCCACCTCTATTTGTTTAGACATTCTCTATTAATTAGAATATAATCATAATAAAAAGGAATACTGCATCTTTAATGATGTTTTTGTGCCTATGCAGTTAAGCTTTAATGCTAAGGAAAAAAAAAAAAAAGATTAAATTAGCCTTGTAACCTCTTTCTCTTCCAGACTGATGATGGAAAATAAAAGCTCTTAGCCACAGAATGTAACACTTAGAATTAATATTTAATTAGACCAGCAAATTGTACACCGTGGCTGAAAGCTTCCAAAGAGTTGTTAGTGCCACAATTGACCTACAAGTTTAATAATAACTCACTTCTAGGAGCAAGTGCCAGTTCAGCATAGTGGAGCCACTGTAAGAAAGTCCTGTGAGATTAAAATCAGCAAACCAAATGGCAGGCGAGGATTCCTGGGATGGAGCCTTCTGGAAAGCTGGGAGCTGGAGTAGCTTTTCAGCCAGGATTCAGATGAGAACAGTGGGCAAAAAAAGCTGATCCCTCCTGTTCTGGGAGCTTCTGGTTGTAGGCCAAAATCTTAGAACAGGTTTTTTCTAAATGTTCTTGCTGCAGCTATTAATTTATATCACAAATCAAGTAATGAATGGCTTAGCTTCATCTTTTAATTAAGTTTTAATACAAACATTGTCGCTGAATTCATTGGTCATGAATTTTACTCATGAAAGAAGGATACATTTTTGGTATGATGTGTCATTTAATATGTTTGTATTGCAGAATGTTTAATTTTATAGTGTCTTATTGCTACATAAAGGGGTTCTTCTTAGAGTAAGTTATGATGAGCAATTTGTCGTAATATTATGAAAAGTGTAAATTAAAGATGAAATGGGTATACATTGTGAAATATAGCATTTTGAAGGTTAAATAGCTTAATCTTGCTTTTCATTTTATGAAGAATTAAAATATAAAGCCAGTAGCTCTCCATTAGATATCCATCAGAGCCTTAATTCTATGGCAAATTATTCTAGTGAAATAGGGCACCATAAGTTCAAAAATGTGCAAACACACAGCAACAGACTGAGGAAGGAGCATTCTGCATTATTTATTGGCTAGATCCTAAATAATTAAAGAAATGCCTACTCATTAGTTAAAAATTAAAGCAGGTGAGGACCTTGCCAGCAGAGGGAGCAGTCATGTCTTTCCTTAGGTTCCCATCGTTTCCAGCCTACCCATCATTTCCACCCTACCTCTTCTTATTGCCCAGCCAGTTTCCCATCTGGACCTAGCTTTGCCAGCCTGCTCCTGATGACAGCCTATAATTTTATACTGGATAAGGGATTAGTTTTTTAAATGATTTTATATTTCAGAATCTTGCCACTTGATTATCAACATCATTCAGATGTTCCTTTTGATGCTGTTAATTGAAATAATAGTGCAGGTTCTTTTTGGTCACTGGTGAATAAAATGCAATTCACTGTTTAAAGAACTAAAGTTGCAGTGAGTGTTAGCCTTTCTAAATTGGTAAGCAAACTGCAATGACATTTTTGTCAGGCAAAAGGGCAACAACAGGAATTCCTGAACCTTTTCTTACAAGAAATGATTCCCAGTGGATTCATAGGATTTTAGTTAAGCCAGTTGGTCTCAAATACGTAATTCATCAGTTTTGTTATGGCTCTTTTGTAGTATGACTCACTCTTTAGACTGCTTTTGTGTCTCTATTTTATACTACACTATGAGCAACTTGTAGCACAGCATATTTTCTGTGTTCAGTTTTCTAGAGGAAGCTGCTCAAAAGACCAGTTCATTTTTGTAATGATGAAAGACAAGTAACAACCTACAGATTTCTATATATGTGCTTTTATAACAGTGAGACAATCTCATTAGTGAAAACCAGATATTGGTCAGGGGAGGTGCTGGGCTCAACTTAGCCCAGATCTTGTCCTGATTTCTTCCCAACCACTCACCCTTCACTGGAGAAGGGCTCAATCAGATTTATTTCATCTCCTCAGTGCAGTAGGACTTGTACAAAAGCCCCACGCCCCAGAACCATTCAGTCACCTGCAGCCTGTGCTTTCATCTTCTCAATGCTAAGGAAAGAGAAGAGAAAAGCACTGGACAGGATTCAGCTCCAAAAGTGTCACCCTTTAACACACTGTACGTCTGTCACCTCTTTCAGCCAGATAATAACAGGATTTTCAACACCCAGCTTTCTGGGCTTCTACTCCCACACCATCTTCATGATGCCACCAAGTATTTTGCTGATACCCCGAAACCATAGATGTGCCTCAAATAAACCAAGCCTCAAATAGAGGGGGCAGACAGAGCTACAATGAGAGGCTGAGTTGGGATCCCAGCTCACTGTTGACTGGCTTTTGGCTTTGGACAGCTCACATGACACCTTTGTGCTTGTTACTGACTTGTAAATGAGGAATGCAGCACTTGTCTGTCTTTTGTGAAGCACTTGGAGATCAACAGATGGAACACTTGATTTAAACTACTAGACTTGGTTCATTTTTTTTAGGCTGCAGTAGCAACTCTTATTGACTTGTTTGTCTCTGTTTAGTAATCTCTCATTTCACTGTTGGCCTTTAGGTCTTCCCTTCAATGTCAAAATAGACATACTTCTTATTTTGTAATGTGCCAAGGTTTGCTGGCCTTAAATGCTTTCATAGCTCAAGTAATAGACAAGTGTCTTCAGTGAAGATCCAAAGATTTTTTTTTTTTAAGTTTTTTTTTTTTCCTAGTGTGTGATATCTACTGTTTATTTCCTGGCTCATTATTCTTCCTGAAAATTTATCAAAATTGATTGTATACAGTGTCATCCACCTTCATCAGACATTTTATGATAATATGCAAAAACACTGCAGAGTTCCCACAGCAGACAACTATCAGGACAAATGTTATTAAAAGCAACCTTAAGAGAACAACCAAAATCTGGAATTAATGTGTTGTGTAACATATTGACCAACAGATGCTTTGTTACTCTCTTTCCATTTTTATGAGTGTGCTGCATCTAATTGCCTGCTCACGTCTTTACTACATGTCCTTTCTTCGCTTCTGCACCTTGTATAAAATTATTCAAAGCTATTATTTAGTGCTTTAAATTAGCTAATGGAACACATTGTACCTATAAATAAGTCAACCAAATCAGAGCTTCTCTTATTCCAGCCATACAGATGGATTCTTATAGCTAAGTTCTATTATAGTCTGTAAGATTCTTCAAAGGTAAAAGAAGATGCCTAATCAGTCAGAATCCCTAAGTGTGGATTTCTCATCACTGAAGGCATTATAGTTTGTAGCAAATCCTCTATATATATTTCTAGGGTATCTGTCTTCCAGCAAAGACACCACACTTGTGTTCCGTTTTCTTGTGAGATTGGTACAGATTTCTACACCCCAAAATTTGTTAATATACTGTTGGTCATCTTGTATTCCTGTGGTCTCAGTGTACATTCATTTCGGAGCCAAAATTGAACATTCAGTTGGTAGATTTGCTGTGTGCAAACACCGTAAACAGTTCTAATCCATTTGGAGTTAGAAGACATATAGAATTTTATAGTTTATAGTCTTTATTAATTATCAAATAATGCTTTTTGTCAGAGCACTAGTTAATCATTTATTTTGGGCATTTGTGAATAATCAAAAAGTGCAGAAATTTTTTCTCTCTATAAAACTAATACAAGGGCCTATTACCTAACTTCTTTTACCAAAATAAAATGTATGGGTAATTCTGCAATTTTTTGAGAGTAATTATTAACAAATGGTTGTAAATATTTAAGTCATGTTTCATAATAATTTATATTTCCAACGTTAAATGCTTTTAAGATTCAGTAGCAATGACAAGTGGTAAATATTTGTGTGTTGTGAAGTATTACCACATCATTGTGTGATAATCTGTCAAAAATATCAAGAATTATTTCATTTATTGAATATCCAACCACTGCTTCGTTTTAGTCTAGTGTGGCTGTCTCCATTGTGGTGCTAAGCTTACTTCAGCTTTATGACAGAATGTAGCAGAATTTTTTGAAAAATACAACTGATTTTTGAGCTTTTCTTGAAAATTCACACATTTGCTTTAAGTTCATAAGGTTCATAATGCTTTGCATGAACTTGTTTTCTGTTTATTATTGAGACCTTCTTTCAAATGAAGTGTTTCTGGATTTTTGGATTCACCTGTTGGTAACAACAGATTGTTGCCTCCAACTACAATTTTACCTAGACTTGGGAGGAGTATCTGAATTCCTTTTTGAATACTGTGCTGTCATATGAAATGTATGCAGCTTGCTGTTCAAACTGGATTTTGTCCAAATACGAACAATATTTGTAAGTAGTGTTTTAGGTAATGAAACTCAAGTAGGATTCAATGTATTAGCTCTTAATTAAACGTTTTAAAATAACGCCAGTGATGGTATTATATTACCAGAATGTAAAGATACAGAAGTTAAATGTAGCCTTCTACCAAAATATCAGCCTAACATCTCTTTGTAAAGAGACCTGGTCTCAAAATACCTTATTTTCAATGCAGTATATAGGTCAATATTAAAATTATATTAATGTACTGATCATAATACAAATGCAAATATATGCAAAAAGCCCATGTAATTCAGCTATTTATATAGGTGCTGATTGGATCTCATTGTACACCTTAAACATGAGTGTCTTATTTCCCTTTAAATGTTGCGATTGTTTATATGTACTATGTAGAAAAGTTGAAGCTGTCTTAAGAAAAATTTCAATTCCCTGACTTTTCTTTGCTTATGCAGTCCAAGGACTGAGAATTTAAATACTTTTAGTGCACAAATTTTGTGAGGTTTTTAATTATTTTTAAAAACTGACAAAATGAGAGGATGTATCTCTGGGTGTTCGAAAAATTTTGACAGGATATCAGAGGAGAACTAGAAATTAGAGCAGAGTAGAAAAGACAGATTTTTTTCCTAATATGGAATCCAGATGAACCTAGATTGATTTGATTAATAGTAGTAATGATAAAATTGTGGTACATTAAGAACTCAATCCAGTAGAAACACACAATATTAATTTCAGTGTGTATGTCTGAGCATACAGGCTATGCATTAATTTGTGTTGGTAGAGTACCATGTTTTATACTCAAATACAGCCCATGATATGTTTTAAACTGCTCTTTTTGAAAATAAGTATTTTTAAAGATGCACAAATAAATACTCAAAGGTAAGTGCCTTCTGAAAAATTAGTAAGACAAAGCAATCTTTTTCCATAATTGCCCTTCCTCAAAGCTGGTTAAACACAGGTACAGTTCCTGTTTCCATAGCTAGCTTGCTACATGGATTTTCTTGATGTGTTTTGAAAGTATGCTTTGGTTGAACCCAAATATTGCAAGTTTGCACTTAAAAGAAAATGTCTGTCTAAAACAGTAGCACAAAGTAAGATATAGAATGGATGCCCAGCCCAGCCTGCACAACAGGATTGCTACCATGTTGTTAGAATAATTATATTTTGGCTGAACTAACTAATTTAGAAAAACTGCAGTACATCTAGCAAGACTGAAAACTTTCCAAGACTGGATTGGGTTTGGGTTTTTTTTTCATTTTTAGTATAATTTAAAACAATACCTCTTCTAGCTGCCAACAAACTCTTTCCCTGAATCTCACCATTCCTGGCTTCCCTCCTAACCATGTCCTGGCTCACCTCCAGAGCTGCCAAGTTTATGCCAGAAGCAGGAGGTAGATTTGTATGGGGCTGGAGGAGGATCTGGAGCTCTGTTAAATTTTCAAGCCCAGATGGGGCAACATGATTTGTGTGTTTATGTCAGTATGCCATACATCACAAGTATCTGTGTGCTGACGTCAGCTTTGATTGGACATTAATGTGCTGAACACTGCAAACTAGAAAATACATGATAGATACAGATCTATGGCAACAATGCCACATAAGCAAATGTCTGTTTGGTGTGGCGATTCACTGTGCAAAATATTTCCCAAGATACACTGCATTAAGCCAGGGGAATATTTTGACATACTTGAAAAACAATAACAAAATCAATATGGGCAAAGAGAGTACCATTTAAGAAAGCAAACCCTTTCAGAGGAAGAGCTGAAACCAACATATTAAAGTATGTATCATCAGGCAAATATTGAACTGCTGTCCCTCACTTGAATCTTTCCAGAATTAAAACCAAATAGGAAAGATTCTATTCTTACAATTTGCAGGACTGTCAGTGATGAGGGTGCATTGCTGATGGCTGAACATCTTTCTTTCCACAGTTTTTGTAACCCATTGTTATCAAAACCAGCAAGCAAGAACATTAATGGACAGCAAATATTCTTTCGAATGATAGGATATTTTTTCTGTATCAAGAGTTTAGCTTTGTTTCCAGGAATCAGTGTTTATTTATGTATATAAAAGTTTTGTATTTCTTACTTACACAAATACCATCCAACAGCCTGCTGAAGAACTGGAAAAATATGGTTATTTCTGGTCTGTGGATTTACAGAGGTCACTGACTACTTCAGATTTGTATTTATACCATCTTTATGTGATTGCCCCTGTAGAATAATGTGACCAAAATATTCCATTAACATATCATATATTGTGTCTCTCTTCCTAGAAGAGGAAATGATTTGCAAGTCAGCTTTACTATTTCAGGGGCTGATATACTAGCAAAGTCTAGGGACTGGTGTGTAGGCAGTGTTCTTTTACCTCAGATCACTTATGTTACTCCTCAGACGGGAAATTCTCTAGTATAACACTACTTGATCATTATCCAGCATTAGACTTTGTAGGTATAATGGAAGTTCCCTGATTCCATGGGGATGGATGCTCTTGGCCTGTGCACAAGTAGCAGCTTTGAAAAGAGACCCCTCCCCAGGATTTGATGCCATCTGGCCCGTAAGGTGGGGAAGGGAGGGGGTGGAAAGGTACCATGGGATCAGTGCATTTAGGCCTGGTAACCTGAGCAGATTGGGCTGTGCAGGACAGGCCACAACTTCATGTAGTGGTCACAAAACAGAATTCAGTTTGTTCTTTGACAGGAGCAGGAAATCTTCACTTTTCATGTCTGCTGTGGTTATTGAAATGTGGGTTCATGAAAGCGGTTGGGATATTGATCTCCATTTTAATAAACATGGATGTCAGTACAATGCATAGACTATTCTAACACAATCTGTGCATTTTAGAATGCATAGACTATGCTTTTGTCTCTCTGCTCCTAATTGATAAATTGTTATTATTAAATAGTTTACCAGTATTTAAATTGACCTTTCAGAATAAGCACCAGTCATATAGTTTATGAAAGGAGTGCAAAATGTACAAGATACTTTAAAATTAATAAAAAATATAAAACTATAACCTGGAGATACAGAGCTAATTCCTTATCATTGGAATGGGTATTTTGAGGTGATTAGCCTTGATACCCCTGAAGATTTGATGAATGTAGCACCTACAATCACCAAGAACAAGAGTATTATACCAGCTGTCCAGGCACCTTTAAGATAACTATTTCTTATCTTAAATATTTTGCTTTTTACCACAGATGCATTTCTTTTTTTTTTTTTCATTAAATATGGACATCATCAAAGCATTTAAGAACATTTTTTCTGACTTACCTCTGAAGATCTCTGTTGTGACCTTTGAATGTCTCTTTCTGCTATATACAATTAAGTAAAGAAAACCATGTGGAAAGCAGCTTATTTAATGCATATAATGGTACATTATAACACAAGACATGCAGCATCACTTAAAAATCACAAATATATTGAGAAATGGTAATTCTGCTTGAAGCTTTAGATTCATATGTTGTATAAAGAGAAACTTTTAGAGGGATAAATGCTAAGAAATTACTTGAGTTTTCCATGTTCAACTGATAACCAAAATGAGTAATTGTGTGGGTTCTGCTTGGTCAAAATATTAGACATTATACGCCTCAGTGTATTAAAAATCAAGGTTTTCAGAACACAAACAAAATCTGGGCATCAGACTCATAGTAGAAATCAATGAGAGAGAAGATTAATACATGGTTTGTAAATATTGGTGATGTGAGCAAATGCTTGTTATGATGATTTAGGGAAATACTAATTTAGTGCCAAGTTAGGCTTTTTATGGTTTCTCCATGTCAAATGTATATTTTCTGTAGACAGATATTTCAAGTCTTTTTTTTTAAGAAAAAAAGCCTTCTACCATAATTTCTAAGTATTGATGACCTATTTTCCCTCACAGTTTGTCATTGAGAAGACCAAGGCTTACTCTATGAACATTAATTACCTTTTTCATCACATAGGATGTGTACTTTGTTTCCATGTCTTACAGAATAAAGCAATTATGGAACGTGTAACAAACTTGTCAGATATGGTAGTTGGTCTTGAATCATTTATTGGCTCTGAGAGAGAAACCAATCCATTGTACAAGGATTACCACGGTAAGTTCCATCTTTAGCAATGCAAAAAGTCTGCCCTGAGTGTTTCTAGGGCACTTAGCAGCTCACCCTCCAATTGGGTATCTACTATAAAGGAGCGTTTGATTTCATTTTGGAATATACCTCTTAAATGTTTCCCCTTGCCTAACCAGTCTTGAGTTAGGGAAATTTTCAGCAAAGTGCATTAAGGCTGCAAAGGAAACATGGCAACTCCTTGCGTGTTGTCAAGCCGTATTACTGAGGCATGGCTCAATCAGATGTACATCTCAACAGGCAGGCTTTGGGGAATTCACATGCAGGGGAGGCTTGGCAATCATCTGACCAGCGAGCTGAACTTGTCATGAAATCAATACTTTTGATCTGCCAAGTTTTAAATTGAGAACACGGGAAAACATATATTACAGTAAGGTGAATAAACTGCTAAATTATGTGCTAGATAAACTTTATCTAAAAATAATGTTCCGTTTTTTCAGCTATACATTACAGCACTTGTGCATTTAAAGAAATGAATGTGGGTGTATATCGCATATAAAATATGAAACAGATTTTTGTGAAAAGTCATATAGCCTTTCAAGTGTTTTATCTTCAAAATGTGTAATGGTGTTTAATCTTGCATATTGTTTCCCAAAGATTTTTGCTGGCTGTTGCAGCAGAACTATTTAAATTTTAAAAACTATATTGGAAGTTATGCACAGCCAAAGCAGTGAATAACAGTTTTAGCTAATCTGGAGCAGTGCTCAGAGTGTGCATAAATTACAGCTCTTATTATTGTGATACTACTGTAGTTCCATGGAAACCTTTAGCTGAAAGTAAACTGCTTATCCGAAACCTGCACTAAACATATGACAGTGGCAGTGTTTGCCATAGCAGAATGTATAGGGTATATAGAAAAAAAGCAAAGATGGTGTTGAGACACCACTGTGTGTATGCAAGCTGTAATTAATAAATCAGAGAAAAGTCTTTCTGACTGTGAAAGTAGTGCATATTTCATGATCTGAAAAAAGGTGAATGAAAAAGAAACCGTGAACAAAAGCTGGAATAATTTGCCTAATTATTTTTCCAACTGTAAAACCGTGATATGGCCTTTGTTTATGCTAACATAATTCTGTCAATTTAATACTCCTTTTCTCAGTACTGAAGAGATCCTTTAAGACAATGTGTTTTTTAGCAGTTATTTTGTGGTTTCCTGTAAAAAGTTATGCTAAGTAATTTCTGGAGCTCTTTAATAAAAATTATGTGCCAATATACATAGCTTTTGAGATTTACACAACCTTAATTTGACAGTCTGAAAAGAGGTATTTCTAACGGTTTTAACTTTGTGGATTCTTTTTGCTTAAGAACATATTTTAACATATTTTATTTACTGCAGACGATGAAAGATTTTGACATTACACAGGAGAAGTTTGATTACATTATTGCAGTATGTAATGAGTTCTCCTTAATAATTTTATAAAGCTGCCTGCAAATTTAAATGTTTGAAAAGCCACAAAATAACAAAAGAATTATGTAGACGATTCCTAAATAAAATTTCTAGGATACTGTAAATAAGGAATCCTGTGTTATGCTGCCATTCCTATATATAATAATTAGATTTTGTACTCAAAAACCTAACAAATAATTCTTCTCATTCACTGGATGGGAAGCAGGGATAGAAGGTTTTAAACCACAAAAATGCTTTTCTAATATTATTGAGTATTTTTGTAATTAGTGCCCATAAAAATTATGCTTTTTTAAGTATTTCAATTTTAGGAAACTTCCTTAAAAAAAAAACGCCTGAAAAAATACTGGCCTTATTTTAAATAGGAGGTTTAATGTTTGGGGATTTTCTCACAGCTGCCGTTTTGAAGTCAGATACCTTTTCTAAATGCTCAGTATTTCCATTTAGACGCTGGCTTTATGAATAGCAAATATAGGCCAGTAATTGAGAAGCCCTGTAGAATTTTCCTGGTTTTGAGATGTAGAAAATCACCCTTAGGTTGTTCAGAGACTATATTAGGCTGCACAAAAACCATCCAGCGTCCTTGTCAGATAAAATCAGCTTGAGTTGCAGCTGACAGAATGCAGAGCTTGCAGTGCACCTAGTACTGTTAAAAACATCTGAACAGCGATGGAAGCCTCCTGCAGGAAGAAAACGTATTTCTTCTGGGGTGGCACAGGGGTTAAAATTTATTAAAAAGCATGCTCTAAATCGGGATTTTCCAGCAACTTTTTCAAGTCATTTTCAGGGCACAAAACGAAGGAGTTCTCATTAGAGCTTCAGTGGTTATCAGTAACCCATAAGCCTTGTTTTGCTGGCTGCTTACTGGTGCATTTAATAAAATAAAGATCACTCAGTGGTGCCGTGGGCAGCATGCAAGGTGATAGCCATATTTGCTTACTGTAAATACAAGAGAAAATCACACACAAACCGGCTGTAGTTTTGACAAGTATTAAGATCGCTCTTTACATCTGTACTTCTGTACCAAAGTGCAATTAGTTTTCCTCGCACAAGGATTTCTGTTTATCTTATTCTGCTTGATTACTTGAGCATAATCGCACCGTTTGCTTCATTGCTCCTGGTAGTAAGCTCCAGTTTAAAAAGGGGAGGATGAGTGTGTGTAAATATACAGAATTCTGCTGTAAGACTCTAATTTATGCATCTGGATGACAGCATTTTCCTAATTTTTTCCCCCTCCTTTACTCCTTCTTTCCACAAGGTTTGGTTCATGTACATCAGATTCCTCGGCTTAATAGCTTGATCTGTGATGTGTCAGACACGAAGGACCTTGCTTTTAGACTAAAAAGGAAGCAGTTCACCATCGAGGTAAGAGAAACATTGTTTCACTATTTAGAACCCAAAAGGTGGAGCTAATCCCATCTCTTATGTTTCGTTTTGTGAAATACATAAAATATGCATCAGATGTTGTAAATTCATTTCATTCTGGTTTCGCTGCTCTGACCGGTTTTATAAAATACTGTAATATGCCTTCTAATTAAAAATGTCTCATTTGCTGCACTAAATCGGTCTGTTATAAATACTTTATTTTGGTTTAAAATGTACGTAGAAAGTAGGCCACAACCTTCAATAACAAAGCATGACATGTTTCTAAGGATGTCAGGAGCATATTTAATTAAATGTTAATGACTTGCTCTTACTTGTGTTAGTGGGTGGGAAAGTAGCTACATGTTATTACCCCAGTAGAGGGATTTTAATGTATAATGTTGCCTAAAATTGTGTGTGGTATGGGGGATAAGTGTCCTTATCAGTATTCAGAAACCATTTTCTTTGCATTACTGAAATCACCTTTCGCTCTTTTATGTCATTTTAAACACAGTATCATTTACACTAATGTCCTTAAGTAAATTTCCTACTAAATTTAAACTTTTTTCTGTGACCTTTATGCAGACAGTCCTGATAGAAAGCAGTAATACAAAAGATGTATTTCATTTTAATCTTGCTAAAGAGCAAATGAACATAGCACTATTAAGCAATTAGAGCTGATGTATTTATTAACCAAGTAATGCTTAGAGATGGAAGATGGCTTTCAGGGTGATGTGATAGTCATCGGTACAGTCTGGGCAAATTTTTTTTTTTTTTAACAAAGACATAAAACAGCCAAGCATCCCTGACAAACCATTTTGTTTAATCTCTTTTCAAATGAAAAGCTCTTAAGCAGGCCACTTGTCTTAACTGCTTGAAACCATAAAAAGAGAGAATTGCCACCAATAAATTAGCATATTTTTTACTCCATCACCAAATGGTGGTCAATGTGGCTTGGCACTGCTTTGGTGTTTGGGACTTCACCCTTAAGTGACCACTTTGGCCCTTATTTGACCCTCTGCCCTTTTTAGCTGGCCACTTGATAAGGTAACTTAAGGGTTCTCTCTCTTCACTGCCCCCTCCCCTTCACAATTGCAAGTAGCCCTAACCTATAAATCATTGAAAGGGCCCTATCAAGTGACAAATTAAGGTGCCCTCCTCCTAATTAATGGTCATCAATGTCTTTAATTATCTAATCCTATTGAGAGTAGTTAATAGTTAATCAGGCAGCCAGTTCTTCATGCAGGTCATCTCTGCATGAGTGCTAGAAGTTTCTCAACTAGAAGTATCCTCTTCAGAAGCCACTTAAAGGCAAATACGTGAAGGAGGGCTTTTTTCCCCAAAGACAATTCCTTTATAATGTTTGTCACTTTCCAGAGAAGGCAGTTAGTGAAACCAGGCATTGTGAGGTATTAAGCATTTTAGCTGCTGCTTTTGAGCAGTACAGTAGAAACAAAACCCTTGATAGTCTGTTTGGTTTTAAAATACAAGTGTTCCCACTGTTTTCAGAAGTTCAGAGAAGCGTGCACCCTTGTTTCAATGCATAGTAAAATCTCATTTATTGTAGCTATGAATTAGAATATTTGGGGGGTTTCTCATCGCTGCGAATCCTGACTCAGAATACGATTTTTTCTGTCACACAAATTTGAGATTCTAATTTGTAATGTAATTTGGAAGGAAGGAAAACCCTTAGCAGGAGGCTCTGTAAAAAGAATTGAATTAGCCATGGGGCATTGGAAACAGGAGTGCAGTGGAACTCTAGAAACAACCTGTTGCCCTAGACATGCGTAGGTGACCCACTTGAATAACTTCTTCCTTCATTGCTCAGCTGCAGCCCCTTTTGAATAACTTCAGGTTTTGTTAGAGATATGCTTTCTGTAAGCTGAACTGACACAAACTATCCCTTTTTGAACATGTTAGATCACTGTCCTACTGTGATCTTCCTGTACACGTTTCACTAATCTATAATACATATGTTTTTCTTCCTCATACTGTTAGGGAAAGCAGACTACAGATAGGCTGACTAGAGCAATAAGGGCAATAGGAAAATAGGAGCAAGGGAAAACTGAATTAAGAAAGGATGTGAATACAGTCTTCTAAAATGGGTTTCTAGTTTCTACAGTTAGAATGTGATGCGTCAGCAGTCAGTCAGTGCTGGTTCTGGGGGCAGAAGCATAAAGCAGCACAACAGTGTGCATTGCAAGCAACAGTATACTTTATACGAAGTACCACTAAGTCTAGGACTTCTTCAGGATATAATTTAAATGTGAAATAAAAATATATATGAGTACCTCACAGTTTTTGAAAGATTCTGCATATTTACGTACACAAATTAGGGTAAAAATATTGATCCCTACTTGAAATGCCACTTCAAAATCAAATTACGTAGGAAAAGTTAGAAACGTAGAACCTGTGACTTACAGCAAAATTTCTTCAAAAAGGGTCTTCATCACTAGACCACTCATTTTTTACCGTTTAAAATAAGAGCATGGGACATGGATTTCATCTCTGGATTGCTCACCACTTAAATAACTCTTTATAGTTTGGCCCTCATAAGTGAAAAACCGTGAATGTCAAATCTATTTTATTAGATTGCAGTTTTGGGGGAGGAACTCCGCCTCTTTATAGCCTGTGGAATCATTTAACTGTTTCAGTTTTCCTTGTGTCTTCTTCATCAAAATAAGGTTGACTGATGTTTTCTAAAGAAATTTTCTTTTTTTAAATTCAGGATGAAAATGGTTTTTTAATGAATATTTATGAGTGCTCATTGTCTATTTATAAATTATGAAGCAGAATCTTTCCAGGAAAACCTACGTGTTTATCCTAAAAGGTGCAGTAGCTATATCCAGCTTTCCCAAATCTTCACACATTAGTTACTAGCAACATACTATTAGATGCAGTATTATCAGAGATCTATCTTATGTGCATACCACTTTAAAGGACACAATTTTGAAGTTAGCCTGTCTAATCCTATTTCTTCCCACTTTGGAATCTTAATTAGAAGGAGATAAAAACCATCATTTGACTAAATTATTGTCTTGAATCTGTAGCAAAAGGTATAATCCGCAATTGGGCCAATTAGTGTACCCCATAGTTAGCTATGCTGAGGCAGGAAACTTGATTAGATCTGACACCAGCCTAGTTCCCACTGTTGTTTTGCCAGGTATGATGGTCAGACTTCAAAGGGCTTGAGGCATCAGCAGGGCAAGGTTTGGAGGCCAGCTTAGGTCCGGTCGTTAATCTCTCTGCTAAAACCACAGCAGCCCTCGCACAAAACAAGCTTACACGACACAATCATGCGGTATTAAAGTTTGGGTTGAGTCATGCCAATTTGCCTTTGATTTTCTGATGATTGACTAAAAGATGGCTACATGACTAGACACATACTGAAAGTTTACTGATTAGGTAAGTTCCCCAAATATTTGAAATATTTTTTGATTTCTCAGTTAAATGATATGACAACCCGTTCATCTTAATGCGACTTTTCAGCAGAATTGTTGTTGAAGTGCATTTTGCTTTCTTTGTAGCTCTGAATGTAACTTTTATCAACATTGGATAAATTTTGTGGGAACATTGTGTTCATGGTTTTATTTGACAGAACTTTATGTTTGTTGTTCTAAAGTCTCCTGTGTCAAGACGAAAGGAATCTGTGCTTAAATGTGTTTTTTTCACTGCTCCAAATTTCCATGGAAACATTGTTTATCTTTCTTATTTAGGTACATTTATAATTACTCGCCAAAAGGGCATTTTCCCTTAATTATTCTCCACCTCACCATCGAGTAAACCACTGTTCCATGGCTGTGATTACATAAGTGTTCCTTTCTTTTGCAGTCTGATTTGTTCAAATATTGCAGTAACAGTGACATGTTTCCATTCTGAGAAAAGCCTAAGGCTGCTTTAGTATTATTCCAAATGATTGAAATTGCCATCTTGCTGACTTTCCCTTGGGCAGCTTAGGGCCTGTTTACTTTTGTATTTGTTTCACATGTTCCCTCTGAGTTTGGCTGGCAGGACATCATTACCTGGTTTGACAAGACAGTTGGAGAAGATTCATATTTGATTAACTCCCTTTGTTATTGTCTGGACAACACAAACCTCTGAAATTATCTGTTTAATGTTAAAACTCCTGATAAATTCAGATAAATGCTTGCAAATAGGAAAGTTTATGAGGGTGTTTTTATTAATTCCCTAGTTTTGCCTAATTTTTAAGTCTTCAAGTAACAGTCAATTATTAGAAATATAGAGATTAAGCTTTTTCCTACAAGTTTTTATATTATAGTTCGTCTAATAAATAGTTGTTGTGCAAATACATTTTTCTATCAATACACAAGTCACAGCCAGCCAATATTTTCTTTCTAATGGCTGGTAACACCTGTGCAGCCCACAATAAAAACCTTTAGAAGCCAGTTCAGTTTGAAGCCAAGTGTCATATACAATATAAAGAATTGCCACACAGCAAAACAAGTTTCCTGAGCTTAATGTACAAGTTCAGGACTTCCTTTTCTGAGAGGTGTTTCCTAACAGGAGAAGAAATTAGAGGAGTCCTGTGTCTGCTATCTCAGTGCCAGGCAGATGCAATGTGGTACTGTGGAGCACTCTAGACTGCATTTTCCCCATGGTAATTGCCAGACTAAAGGGCATGTCTTTGGAAGGAAACATAACCACAAAAACCAGCAACTGAGTCTATATAGAATTAGAAATAAACATAGGGTTCCAAAGGCATTCAAATGATATCCTGTCTTTATCTAGCAGTAAAAGACAGTAATAAAATTAATGATTGACAAAATAAGAAATAATTGCTACTCCAGAAATTCGTTGTCTGTTATGTGTCCAACATTGGTATTTCAGTGACTTAAAACTCTTTAATACTGTGATTTTGGCCATTTAAGACAGGAAATACAGCTTAGGTAGCCTTCATCTGAAATCTCTGTATTTCTGCCTTTTTTTTGGCCTTCTTTTCGGTCTCGCTCATTTCATTGTTTATCTGAGACAGACTACACTGTGCTAAGCTTCTGATTTGCAAAAGGCAGGTGCAAGTGGCCACTCTTAGAGATTATTTACCAAAACAGATAGGTAAGACCAAGTCAGAGCTGATGTCTGCAGTGCTTCAATGTGGTATCCTCATAGCACAGGTTTGGTCCTAAGGGGCTCAGGGGATGGCAACGTCACTGAGTGCCAGAACTGTGCTCCTGCAAACATTTCCTAAGTAATTATTCATCAGGAACAGGTATAGGCACAGTGGCTTAGGCTGTTTCTTCTGGAGGAGCAAGTCAACCCTGTCACCAGCACATATGGCATCAGTATATATTTAAGGTATGCATCAGTGCCATACCAACCTCTCTATCAGTGAGAATAAGAAAGTGGCAGTAATAACATCACTTCTTTTAGCTTCTCCAAGGAGAATTTGAGGCAGTCTTCATTAATGGCTGACCCTAATCCTGATTATATTCCTTAGATGTTTCTAACATTGAGTAAATTTGTAAATAAATGCATTTGAATTAATGAACTGGTTTTGACCAGAGTTAACAAAAAGAATCAGTGAGCCTGAGAGCTGATAAAAGACAAAACACTGGTATGTTACAAATTTAGGTAAAGTGATAGTTCAGTAAAATAAGGAAAATAAGCTAATGTATGCTACAAGATATGTGTTGCAATGATCTACATACCTTCATATATAGAAGAAACAACTCTGTATTTTAAGATTGTGCACTGGTGCTGTTACACTTGACCCTCTGTTAGTGCCTTACAATCTTCAAAATGGAATCTTCCTTTGCTAAGCCAGCACTTGTGACTGCCTGGGTATCCAGGGCCTGGAGAATGGATGAAACTTCACAGGTATTCCTGGTTCAGAGACATGACAGAACTTTTCTGAAGTGTTACAGAAAGTGTATTTCTTCCATTTTCTCATCCCCATGTATTTGAGAACACAACTACCCTTGGGGCTTGCATGGAAAATCTCTTTCTCCTCAGCCTGCCTTGAGCAGATGCATGATACCTGGCAAACTCTAGTACTGGGTGTTCCACTTAAGCTGGGGGACTCCAATGCAGGGAACTCTGCATATAAAACTAAACTTTCCAACAGAGACAGGTAAAACATTGAAATAAAATTCAGCTGAAATTTATACCAGTAAAACTACCTATGCATTGATTTTTCCTGTCCATTTTTCCTGTGATATTAATAAAGACATTAGCACTGGGTAATTTAAAAATAGTTCAAAAGACAATAACTATAATACCATAACATTTTCTTAATCTAAAACAACCAACACTGCAAAAAATATTCTCCTGAAAAACTAATTCTGTCATAATAGCAAGCTCCATTTTGCATTATTTCATCTAGTAGCCAGTTCAGGTTCTCTTTACCTGGTATGGTGTACTTCACTGAATTGTTTTGTCAGATGCTGTCAAGCCAACCTACCATTGTTAAAGAAAATCAAACTAAATCATTTTGGCATGAGCCTTCCAGGAATAAGGCACAGAATATGAAGGGTTTGATGAAATCAAGGATTTGATTTCAATATTGCAAAAGACTGCCTGTCAAAAATGTATTACATTCTTTCAAACAATTTTGAATAAATATACATGTTTAAAATTGTGACAGTACAGTTTAGCTAAAGTTTTGGGAGAGTATTTTTAAATTATAATAACTTGAGTGAAACAATACTTGGAGTGCTCCCATTTGAAAAGAAAAACCCTCTGAATCCTAATGGTACACAGAACTGAAATCAAGTGATCAATTTTATACAGTACATGGAATTTCAGAACTCATATCTTGTGCACATGTGGAAGAATTTAATTTGCAAATGCCACCTTCTTATTGTATAATAGTGAATAATGTAAATGAAATTATAAATTATTTGTCTGGAGGCAAATATAGGAAGATATTGATTTTAGATTTCATATGAAGATTTGTAATATCCTGAAATTTATTTAATAATTAATTTTGTTTTGTGGGTTCTGTAACAGTGTAATGTGAGAGCCCCATTCAATTTTTCAAAACTTTAACCCTTGTAATACAGTTACAAGGGTTACAATACAAACATGAGCAGTTTCTTGTCAGTAAACATCTATATTTTTATTTAAACAAATAATTACAGTGTTCAGAAATATGTATGCCATGTGTTGTTGCAGTGGAAGAACATGCACCACAAAGTCATTAATGCAATGAAAGGTCACTTGTGCATATTGTAATGGGCTGCTCATTCTCAGCATCTGTGCTAAGGGTCAGTGTTGCAGCATGAAAGGGTTTGGCCTCTTCAGTCTGTAAATAAATGGGTCAACTTTTCCTCTATTGGCCAGACAAGTAAAGTAGTTGACATATTCCCACTTTCTGACTATTAGAAGACAGGCACACTAAGGCCATCTTTTGTATAAATGTTGGTTGGTAAAGATTAAAAAACTCTTTGTCTACAAGAATTATATTTTTCACAGAAGCAGTATTCAAGATATTGATGGTGAGTCTTTAGGAAGCAAAAAGAGTGAAGTCCCATATTTGCATAGTTCTCAGCAGGAACTGAGTGCCATTTCCATTACATGCTCTTTAAAATATCACAAGGTTTAACAAAATTAATATAGTTGTATAATGTTCTCATTTCACAAAGAACAACGAATTCAATCAGGCTGTTACACAGTAAAAGAGATCTCTGGTTTTCTATATCTCTGTAAATGCAGGAAAATAAAAATGAAAGGTGAGAGGAAGTCACATTTTCCCATCCTGAACCTTATTGACATGCACTGAAGTTCAGGGCTCTTAGTGAAAGGACTGAGAGTAGGAGGATTTTACATCTCTGTGTGGAAGATGCACATCCATCTGGAGCTTCTTGTCTCAATACTGTTTGTTATGGTTTTAATTATTGATCTTTGGGTAGGAAGTGATTCAAAGTACTCTCTGAACTGGGAAACTGGAAATAGCTCCATCTAATACTTGGAAAGGGTTAAAATGGCATTTTATAGGGGAACAACCAATGCTGCCAAACGTTTGCCATGACTAATAACATACTTAATCAAAGAAATTCCATGTGTTTTATTGTAACTTTGCACATTTAAGATTAAGGGTTAACATTTCCAGTCTTTTGAAAATATTAATGGTTTTGTATGTACATAAATCTATAAGGAAACCACAAATTTACAGTTTCTTTAAATTTTTCACCTATACAGAAATTGGTTCCATACTATTTTTCTGATCTATTCATTTTACTGTTTCACAAAAAATATTACCCTTTATTGAACTGTTAACATATAGGAACTTGGGCTTTTAAATTATCTTTATTGAGAGCAAGCTAGTATTAATGTGAAAGACTTAATGAAAGTGCCAAAAGGAGACAGGAGGAGAAAAATATACATACAATGCAAAGTACTGTAGTTGAAGAAAAAGTGTTCTACATCCATTGTGCAAATGCTGTTTTTTGCTTTGGCCAAGTTATGGGGTATTATTTGTTACTAAATTTCAGAGTACATTTTATTTTTATAATCCTGGCCAAGAGATTTGTGCAAAAATTAGATTATCATAAGCGAAATGGGTGAAGACTTCAGTGCCCAAGGTGTAAGTAAAGTTAGGTTTTGGTCATGCCATCTTTATTGCTCTCTTTCTCACTGTTGTTTTAGTTGCATGGGTTTGATTTTTTTTTAATTTGATTTTTCATGGTTGTAGTTCATAGGGTTTTCAAAAGATTCTGTATCATCTGTAATTTAAAGTTTCTCACTGCATGTTGAAAACCAATAGCTTTTGAAATACCAAGTGAGACTGTCTCCTAGAAGGAAAACATTATTTATTGAAGTTAAAGTTGTGCTTCTGACCAGATTAATATTGACACCATATTAGCCCCCTTCAGAATGAATTCCATTACCAAGTAATAGTTCTGCTCCCTCCTTTCTTCTGATGAAAGTAAGCAATAATTGTACAGTGTACAATAATTAAAGATTTTTATTGATGTCCATAAATCCATAAATACATAAAGTGAATTTGGCTTCCAACTTATACCAATTATAGTCTGTTTGACTTGAAGGAAACAGCTGGTAGCACTTGCTAAAAATAGTTTGCTTTAAATGCCTCATTTCAGGTATTTAAGATTTGAAAAACCTGTGTTTTTAGCTTACGAAAATGCAGTCTATGGGCTCTTCATATACTTTTGTCCTGTTTGAAGTCTGCTGTAGCAAAAATTACTCAAGAATGCACTCTGATGTTCATTAAGTTCATGTTTACAAAACAGTTCTAAATGGACTTACTTTTTCTCTCATATTAAACCAGTAATCTTTGAGTAGCTTGAGTCTTGTTGAAAAGTAAAAGCAGAAAACACAAAAAAACCCCAACCAGTTTGCCACTTATAAGTGGGAGGATGTGAGCACTGCTGCACAGGAGAAATCCACTTCACCTTGGATCCAAAACAATGCTTGCTACAAAATACTGATTGCTCAATATTTAAAGTTTTAAGATCTTTAGTGATCTTTGCTCTGGGAAAGACAGGCTTTGTGTGAGCCCCATGAGAACTCCAACACACAAGTGGATGAGCAAGAGCTGACCAAGGCAAGTCTGCCTGTAGATGTAGCCCCAGCTAGTACCCATCTTGATACACAGTATGTGATGTAGAGAATAGACACATCCGTGGCCACTGGAGGTGCCAAATGTTGCAACTGAGCAGCATTTTCTTTCCAGCTCTCTATTATGTGCAGTTATCCATTGGTTTCATCTCTTCTCTCATTGATTTATTAGGGACTTAGTAATGTGTTGCTTAATCAATAAACACTGTCATCTCTGGAGATAGAAATATCTCAGGTCTGCAATCTAAAGTCCCTGAAAGCAGCACCATAAACTTGCTAATCAACACTTCTCACCTTTTGGTGTTAAGGCTTTGTAATTCTGAGCAGATTACAGGTTCCCTGTGCTGCCTCAAATGTACTCTCACAAACCTTTTTCTACCAGAGAGTAGTGTGGAAGGAGTTACATCAGCTCTTTTTTTGCCATAATGAAGGGGAAAGTGGCTGTCCTTCTAGGATGGGTATTTATTAGGAGATACAAACTAGTATGTAATTTGTAATTCTTGTTGCTGTTAAAAAAAAAAAAAACAAACTAATAAGAAGGAAATCTAGTACTAGTATTTAGATCTGATCCTCAATAGTAGCATAGCCATGGGCTGTTTATGCTTGGTCTACATCATCTAGACTAAAAATAGCCTTCCTGTCATTTTATTGGCAGAGTTTTAGCTACTCCTTTAATTCTGTTTAAAAATGGATGGAGAGAAAGACAGCATAAATATTGAATGTGTTCAGATATTTCAGTAACTAAAAGGAGATTCCTAATTCTTTGAAGAGCTGTATAATTAAATGGAATTCATATTTTGTTTGAGGCATTTTTTAAATTAATATAATCTTTAAATATAGTATGTTAATTTTTTTTAATTAGTATCATTAAAGCAGCTACTTTTAATTATCTGTGCATGAAAGTATATTTATTTTATTAGTGTCCTGCCTAAGTTTTGTTCTTTTTAGATTTCCTTTACATTTTGATAAGAAATTACTAGTGAGGTATTTAATTTTTTGTCAGTTAAATGGGAAGCCACATTATTTCTATTTTTTTTATTAATAGACTGAGTTTTTGGAGAATAAGAAGACAAGTCACTACGCCTGTTAAAATCTTCAGAAATAGTCTGAAAATTTCAGGCTTATTATGTCAAAGTTTTTGAAAACCTGTGGAAATGAGGGAAGAAGAACAGGCTTTTTTGCCTTCTGTCTGTCCTAAAAAGACATGGGCTACTTTAGGAACTTTCAAGGCCACAGTTACATTATGGAAAAGACAGTTTTGAGGTGAAAGTGCATTTGTGTTGGTTTTTTACTTGTCTGAAAAGGGCATTTTAACTTTGAAAATTAGATCCAGGTTACTGAAACTCCCCTGAACCTACAAAGGAGAATTTTTACTGTGTTAGTAGAGTAAGGCTCTAAGGTAGAAAAGTTACAATGAAAGGATTTTGGTAGTGGATTACTTATAATCTCATATAAGAAGCACTTTTTCCTCTGTCTGAACTAAAATTCTGTTTGTACCATGGCCTTTTCTACTTCTGCTTCTCTGTTTTTGTTCATCCACCCCATGGTGTGTAGTTGCATCCTTTAGGATAGTATTATCCTGCACATTCAGTGTAGTTGTCTGTGCTCACACAAATAGAAATAACTGGAAGACTTTCTTGCAGCTTCTTTGATTTTTGTTATTTTTGTTTCTCGAGTTTTCATCCTGAAATTACATTGTTGCTTTACAAATTGACCCAAAAAATCAGCATTTATTGTGGTCAGATGTGTTTGAAAGTAAATTATGTAAACTGCTGCTTTTATGGAAGGTTGGTGGTGGTGTTTCCAGTGAGATGATGGAAAGAGAAGCAGTGAAAGTTGTAGTTTTTGCATGAGAACATCCCAAGTGAAGTCAATAGTTTCAGTTTGTCTGTTGCAAGTGCATGGCGCTGGCCTAGCGGGTTATCAGTTTTCAGAACTCATAATCAAAACAGAATGTTTATTAGTGAAAATTACATATAACTGGTGTATTTTTATACATACAATCTAGACTTCTGGTAAAAATATCTATAATTAAAGCGGAGTTTGTACAAAGCCAGAAATAGTCCCTTAGCGATCATTTTCATTGTGAGAAGAATCACTGTTTATGTGACATTACTGTATTCAAACCATTTTATGAGAGTTTTATAACTTTTTTTTTTTTAAGAGGAAGTATGGTTTCATACAAAATTATATTCCTAAAAGATTTACTGTTCCCAACATAAAAAAATATTGTAAAATTACTTTCTATCTTGAAAAATCAAAACAGCTATTCTTGTTTCAAGTTTCATCTAATATATTGTTCCGTATGGTTGTACGATAAACACATTATTCCTTGAACAGGAATTAAGAGTAAAGCTGCCGGGAAGGGGTTTTGTTGTCAGAGTAGTTCCCGCCTCATGTTTTGTAAGAGATTTCATGGTCCTATTGTAAAGAGTGGATGATTTAAAACGTGTTCCCAAGATAAACTTTCCCATTGTCATTAATGAGGATGGATAATACTGAGTGACAAGTGCATTAGGAATGACACAGAAAGAGCTGTTAGATTTGTCAGAGCGTATCACTTCAGGCAATGAAACTTGAGGACATTCTCTTTTAGCAATTTTTTGCTATTTATTTAGAGAACCAAGGATTGTGATTGCTCACACAGGTGGATTCTGCTGTTTAGTTCATTAAATATTTAGGTACCTTTGAAAAGGTAAAGGTGATAAATATGAGCATTATACTCCACTGTGAGGGGTGCAAGTGGTTGTTTTGCTTACCAATAATTCAACAAAACTAAGATGCCTTTAATTGGTTTTTAAAATGCTTACTTGGTGGTTCATTTTTAATTTGCAATATTCTTACTGAATGGGAGTATTAAAAGTTATATAATAAGAAATGCTCTGAACTGTCATAGTGAAGCTTCTGGGATAAAGAAGCTTAAAATTAGGACACTATACATGTAATTTACATTGACTTAAAAATTGTATTTCTCCATAGAGCAAGACTTTTTAAATATTTATCTCAGAATAATTAATAATGTATGACTTTTTCTGGTGTTTAAAATCCTTCCAAACTACAACATGCCTATCAATTTCCATTTTGAACATGCAATTGGTCACTTTTTCGCCTTGATTCATCTTGCCTGGCTGCCAACCAAATTTTGCCTCTGTGTACCTTCTTGACACTAATAATGACTGAGTTTCTGTTCGTTTGCGTGCAAGATTTCCCAAGCGGCAGTTTGGGGCTGGGATAAACTATCTATCCTGATTGCGTACAACTAATCTGCCTCAACCAAACCACCCAATGATTGAAATTGCATTTGACAATTCACCTCTCCTTGGCGTGCCTGAGGTGAACATAGCTACAGACCATCCCCGGAAGGGCATAGCAACTCCTCCATATGTTGGGGAGGATCTTTTTATTTGTGTCAGGAGACTTTTAGCAAAGCATGTATAGGCAGAGAATATTTTTTTTTCCTAGACTTCCTTGTTTGCAGATGCGTGGCTGCTGCTTTCTCCTAACCAAAACATTTCGGTTTTGTGAAGTGTTTTGTGATCTTTGCTTCATTAAAACTCTTCCTTTGAGATGAACCAGAGCAATATTGGATGTACAGGACATAAACATTCAAGAGGGATTTGAAACAGAAATTATTTTTTGTTAGAATTTGTAGACTAGTAGTGCTGGTCAAACATCAGGCAAAGTACCTGTTACTCTGTTGACCATTAGCAAAGCCTTCATCTGCTTGGAGCATTTGGATAACACAGAACCTGAGAAAGCATGAAAAAGCAAAATCATCTGTCATATAAGCAATCTTTTCATTCTTTTCCAAATTGCAAATTTATTCATATTGTGTGTAGTTGCTGGTTTAAAAAGGTGTCTTTACAAATCTGATCTGACAAAACAGACCTTTTATTTCTGGGTGAGATTACTGAAGTTGTTTTCAGAGTAAAAAGCTTTCTAGGATTCCTTTTTGCCAAGTATTGTACTTTTTGTATGAGTTCGCTTTTAGCATAATATCTTAAGTAACAGCCTATGTCATCAAGAGTGTTGCTTTTCATTAGTGATGTGTGTCACTAGTGCTTCATCAGATATAATTAATTTTTCAAATGCAACATTTCTGAATAATTAGAGTAATAAAGTTCTGTTTCTAGATAGATAATTCCTCTGTAGTTTTCTGCTATATTTTCAATATATTGAAAGAATACACTTCAATATATTAAAAGATACACTGGATATATGGATCCCTTCTAACTCGAGATACTCTATGACACTGTGATAATGCAGTTAGAAAATGGAAGAATTGCACTCTGGGATATGTTTTGTTTTCTCACTGTTTTGTGTAACAGCATGGTTTTGCTGTTATTTTTGTATTTTCACAGAAGCACAAAGATCCCCAGTCAAATTGTCCTTCCAAATAAGTGCAGTCCATCCTTGTTACTGAAAAGGGGAGTGTCAGTGGCACACTCATAAAGGCATCACTATCAGCCTAATTTTCTTTCTGACACAAGTCATCCTTTTCTACTTAAAACTGAAATGCATTTTTTAGAGCATTTTCATTCAGCAGATTAAGTTCAAGCTGAATTAGTAATCTTTTTGAAGTGCTTGATAGCTGAATGTTGTAGCTGTATCTATTTCAGTTGTGAGGAGGAAGGTAAGTAAGATGGGTATCATGCTTTCTGCAGCATTTCCAGCCAACAAGTCCACAAGAATCAACACCCTTTTGAATATATAAATCATTAATCTTAGTAACCAGCTGCTCGGAAGGCAGGAAAGAATAACTCAGCCACACAGCCATGCTCAGTTCACTTGTTGCAGTAGCAGTGCGCTAAATCTACCCATAATTTATGTCCTGCTTTCCATATTTATTCATTTATTTATTGTGATTGATTTTCATTCTGATCCTTTTTCCTTTGAGTGTCTCTGTGTGCACAACACAGTGTCCTGTGTATGTGCTGATCGCTTTAAACCAGTTCTTTTGGGGACAAAAATCAGTGTCACCATCTCAGACCTGGCAGCCCAACAAGGGCACCCAACTACTGCCAGGTGTTTGCATCGTATTGCCTGGACATGTTCCAGTCCTTTGGAGTAACTCTTTGGTTTCTACATGATTCCAGAACTTTTTTTTTCTTCCCTTTGGTATTTACCATGACTTCTTAAAAAATAACTTCTTAAATTCTTAGTCTGGATTTGAGACTTTTCTTGTATGTTCTTTCCTGTGTGACATCAAAGCTTTAGGCTATGACTTGGCGTAATGGCCTTCCTCAATATAATAGTTCTTGTCCACATCAGAATGAACAGTTGTAAAAATGAGAACTTTCTCAGGCTCCTGCTATTACATATTAAATACCTGTACTAGTTTTATTGTCTATAAAGCAATATTAAAGAGAGGTGGCAGAGGAGTTCTATCCTGTTACCACTGCACTGCCAAAGAAATTAGGGGAGAGGGATTTGAATTGTTGGAGTCTGCAAATTCATCAAAAGCTAAAAAGAGAAGAAAAGTATCATATCATTTTTAAATAACCAGCAAGCTGTTAAAAATATTCAACATATTTTTAAAAACAATTTTGTTAATCTAATTGTACACTTAAATTTATTACAGTTGTCTTCTCACACCCAGTTATGCCCTTATCACCAGCTAGTTCTGACCTTAGAATCTCCAAATATAGTTATGTGCAATGCCATTGAACATTACATTTTAAGATGAAAGTGCAGTTATTTGTAAATCTGGTCTGTAATTCAAGGAAGGCTTCTCCATCAGTTTCTGTATCTACAGTGTGGTGGTTTGTAACACCCTTGTTATTATAGAAATAATAAGAGCTCATTACAATGCCTTTGTATTACAGAAGCATAACTTTAAAATCCTCTTGAAATTAAATTATTGCTTTCAGAGATTGAAACTAAAAGAGACTTTTAAACTTCTACTTCAAAATATAGCAATTTTTGTAAAAAAGAGAATATGTAATGCTCTCTATCCACATTGATAAAGCTTTACACAGCATCAGTCCTTTGAAAAACACTTTGCAAACACTTGCAGATAAATGCAATTCCTGAGACATGGCAGATGTTTGGAAAGTGCCAATTCAGACTTTTAATTGACTAAAGACCTTCTGTCTTCACTGAGAGAGCTATTGGAAAATACTTAATACATTCATACTGTAAGTTTTAATGTTGGGATGTACTTTCTATACAGTTTGAAACTGTTAAAATGGAGTAAATATAACTAGATGTAAAGTGCTAAATCAGGCCACACGGGCAGTAGTTTTGATGTGTATTTGTTATATAATGCTATTTATCTCTGAGCTGTGATCACTGCTTTTTGACTGATGTTCCCATTCATCCCATATTCCTCTTCACTCCCCACTTTCCTCCTATTTGTTTTAAAAACCATGATAGGAAGATCTTCTTCTTGGGGATTGGACTAGATCACCTCCAAAGGTCCCTTCCTACCCAAACCATTCAATGATTCTGAGTTTCAATGATTCAGTGATTCAGACAAAGACACCAGATATTGGAATGCCTTTAGCATCTGGATTAGTGCCTTAGCTTCTTTACTGCTACACTTGATTACTAACCAAACTCTTGGCTGGATATTAATATGAATTCATTAACAAGAGAAAGCCCAATAGTCAGTCTTATGTCCTGGAGATTCAAAGGAGGATTCTCTGTCCTCTGGGATGGAAGTTCAGCTGACAAGCAGAACTTCAAATCAAGCTGCTTCAAATGCTGTGGGCACTGCCACTGACTATTTCCTGAACTCATTGGCAACAGAAAGTCCTTGTGACTTGATAGTGTTGATTTGCCAAAAGTACTCCAATCTCTGCTTGGAAAACTACTGTTTGATGAATTGTTTCATTCAGCTACACAGTTGGTGAAAGTTCCACGTAACATTAAAAATTCTAGGCTTATACTTAGGTGTCTTTGATTCTTCACAGAGCCTAAAAAGACAAAGGCACAAAAAAGCTTTTGCACAGACTGAAACCTGTTCCTCATGAATATTCAAAGAAATGGCTTCAATCACACAGAACAGAAAAAACATATCAATCCAACTTCTTTTATTGATACTACTACTGATTCAGGTGTTTCATCCCCCTGCCTTTCCTCCTTTCAGCACAAGTCTATGAACCATTTCTTATTTCTGGATTGTTCACCTTCAGTCTTCTGCTCCTTTAGCAGTTCTTTTAGAGATGGGTCTACTTAGTACCATCAAATCTTGCTGCAGATTATGTAAGACAGATGACTTACGAATGCTGTCGCCATTACTTACTCAGTTCATTTTGTCTTTCTGCTGTTACACAGTGCCCATGTCCTGTAATGTTTAGGCACCCTGGTTCCATATAACTGCATCAAGAGAACACAAACCTATTGTCAGTGGGAGTCAAGGAAACAGCTAAGAGACAAGGATTCTTCCTGTAAGTGTGTCTCTGTCCTAGTTTCAATTCATGTATGCAGACACTCGCATTCTAAAAGCAATTATTGGCATTGTGAAGCTGTGTTGTTCAGCCAGTCCTAGATAGCACACAGACGTGGAATATAGTGTTTCTATTTAATGTGGAGCAGTTGGCCTCTGGGTGGGACACTGCCAGTGAAGTGGTGGTCTGCTGAATGGCACAGTCTGCTGGACCTCGACTGGGGTGTTCCATAAATGCAAAAGGGCTATGAACCACTTGGCTGAATAGACGTCACAAGAAAAACATCTTTTTGCCAGATCTCTGTCTCCATGTGTTCTGTCTTTCTTGCAGAAGGATTTTGGTACCCCAGCCATGGTAGGCTCCATATAACAGCTCAAATGATGAGTAGATCTCACTGTTAAAGTACTCCCCTTTTGCCCTTGCAATGAAGATCCTTCTCATCAGTTGGAAGGGTGATGTGCTGCTTTGTTGAATCAACTAGGTTCATTTGCTCTTGTAAGTCTATCATCAAAACCTAGATCCTATATCTTAGCTGGACAAAAGTTTGCTCCTGATCTAACTCTTCCAGTTTCTCACTTTCTTGTAAAATGCCATTTTCTTCAGACTACCTCTTTTTCCAGCAGCCCCTCAGGAGCCTTCAATCTTTTTCCTTTGTATGGTTGCCTTCTTCATCTTTGTCAAGTCCTGCAGCAGTCAAAAACTTCTGCAACTGAGACATACAGGAAGAGGAAAATTCTTGCATTTTCCCCTGTTTCTTTTGCAAAGAGAAGAGAAGAGGGAGATAAAGTCGCTGTCAGGAGAGAAAGCTGGACTAGAGTTCTACAAATTGTGTCTTTGACCCTGTTTCCTGCTACAGGTGAGACTGTGCAAAGAAAATTAATTGTATTGTGAAGAGAGATACACATACACCTACACACACGCCTATCCTATCTCCAGTCCTTTGGCTGCATCAAGAAAAGTGTTTTACAGCTTGACTAGGATGAGGCTGGGAGAGCTTTGCAGGCTAATAGTGCCAGTCCTTTTCTTCTTAAGCAGAGATGAAAGTCAGTGACTTGCTGTGTTAGGATTTCATTTACATAGCCTAAGTCTTAGATTAGTTCAGCATATAAATTCTATGAGAGAAGAAGTTTTGATAGAAGAGGAAAATTTTGAGGAATTTTTGAAAGAGAGTAATGAGACATTTTGTGAATTTTTATATGCAAAGCATCCCAAACCCAAGAAGAGAAAACAAGGATTAGATTTCATAGGTAGAGAGTAGGTACACTGCTGTTTAAGATATTGAAAGGGAAGTTAAATTGCAAGGACCTTGAAAATTAAGATTTGTGGTTTGTGTTTGCTTCAGCAGTAAAAAAATGGGATAATGGAGGGGTAGCACGACATTGGTGCTCCTAACCAAAGCACTGGACTAGAAAAATAATCTTTGCAGTAATGTTTACAATATGTCTGGATTTATCAAGATGATAAAGACGGAATAGAAATAAGTCAGGTCTTGGCAGTGGAAACAAAATATACAGACCAAGAAGAAAGGTTACCTATTAGGAACGTTCTAAGGGAAGAAGTATTGCATTCTCCTTCATTTTTATGATGCTATTTAACTTTTGGGAAATGAACTGTCACAGTCTGAGTTTCCAGTGTCTAAGTGTTAGTGTTACATTATTATGAGCTATCATGTTATCTCTTTAATTAAATCAGAGCCAGTATTACATTAGTCATGGATCCATTCAGGGATTTTTGATGCTTCCATTTCTTGTTTTGGTTCCTTGGTTTGACTATCAGTTTTCAGCTGCTGTGTTCTGGGCAAGAATACTTCATCTCCTCTGACTGTTAATGTAAATTTGATTGAGGTCTTGTCTGATTTAGAGCTACAGTTTTCATGAAGAATGTTTTCCCAAACACACAACAGCCAATGTCAGCTGGATCTATGTGTCCTGGTAGCCATAACATAAATGACTCATAAAAAGCAAGTGACATAAACAAGCAATGCAGTTGATTTGTGTCTTGATTGGACTATAAATAACACTTGAAGTGTATGATTTCAGAGCCCTGTGGAGCAAATGATGTAAGGAGCTGGCAGGGGTATCAGAGTTAGCCCTGAAGAATTCCTTGCAGCTGCCTGTAGCAAATGGCAGAGGATTGTATTATCAGGCTGAAGTTCATTTTGGGCATGCATTCCAAGGCATTCTACTTCAACCTCATGGATCAGCCTGTTCTTCTAAATTTCTGCCTTTAGAGGAGCTGTGTTCTGACTGTAGGCAGTTTCCATGGAGTCATTCACTCTCTGGTAGCCTACATGATCACTTTCATGCTCAGCTTTGTCTGAAACTCAGAAAATTGTCTAAAGTGTGAATGAGTTTATCATTGCATGATGCAGTGGGTGGGAGCAGGTAAATCACCACAGGTTCTTTCAGGTGAAAAGGTTTCTAGACTGTACTACTTTTTCCTCTGATCTGCAGAGCATAAATTTGATAAGAGGTAACTACAGAGTAAGAAATTAAAGGGATCTGGGCTGACAAGGCTAAACACTTCGGGCATGGAAGAAAAGGGAAAGGAAAAAATAAGGGGGTCAGTGATTTGTAGTAAAGAGTTGAGGACAGAAGAAAACACTACACAGGGAAAGAAAGTGAGGACATGGGCAACAATGAGTTAGGTCTTCAATTAAGATTATTAACTCTGTAATAGGATTTTACTTCATTGTTTTCTAACAGTGGCAAGGACAGTTTTTAGGTCACCCTTGCCTAACAGAAAGGCAGTGATTGTAATTCATTGAAGACAAGGTGGGTGGTATTTTTAACACAGTGCAAATAGCCATAACATTTGAGAATGGTTGTTCTGCTCAGATGTCTTGGTTTGTCTAGTAAATTTGTCCAGATCTGTCAGATCTGTGGGAAAAACAGAGTGCTGTCTCAGTGGTTTTAAATTAATTTGTTCTTGCAACTGGGATTTAACAGTTCCTTTGAAGCAATTATTATTTTAGTACAAGTGTATATGAGATGCTACCTGTCAATGAGTACCTGGGGAATCCTCAGTATGCAGATCACTGACCTGATAAACTGAAACAGCTCCCAGGGAGTTGTTATGGTCTGTCGCATCAATGAGTATTTAGGGACTCTTTAATATGTGGATTATTAGGACAGTAAAAACGTCTGCAGCCCATTGTGTCAGTGCAGCTGTTCCACAGGAGTGTTACTGTGCAGCCTCAAAAAATGTTGTAGAAAACTCGTTGGCTAAGCTTATATTGTAGCCAAGGTTTTGCATTAAACAAGTGGACTTTTTTAACCTTTTTCCAAAAAAAAGAAAGCTTGGGCATTAATGCTCGTACTAAACTGGTTGAGTTTGGAGACTGCATTCATAAAAATTGCCCGTTTTCAATTACATATCAAGTGAACAAGAAATTCCTGTATTGAATTCCTGTGCTGATTCCTTCCCTATTTTTTTGTCTGCAGTGTAGGAAGTAAACAGCAAAAGTAACAGAAATTCTCCTGTTCAGGATCTTCTATCCCAAGGATAGGCCAGGAATAAATTATCACATAAATAACCCAATATTTTTAATAGTTTTCTAAGATAAAGCAAATTTGCTCCCTCTGTGATCAGATCCATGTATGAAGTTGGATTCTTCATGTTGATCTCAGAAGTATCAGAGATTTGAGTTAGATCTTGTCTTGATGTTTTTCTTCTTTGAATTTTCTTTTATAATTGAGGAGAGATTTCTCACTTTCCTAAGATAAGATTCTGATCATATGGGCATGAGTAAAAATGGTGTTAGTTAGATCTTTATAACCTGTTATTGAAATGTACAATTTGAAGTTAAGTTGTGAGAGAAATTTATACAGGAAAATATTCACGATATTCACAAAGTCTTACTTTGTTATCTTGTGTGCATCTTCACTCAGATCACCAAACTTTATTTGTTTGATGCATCTGTTATTTATATATTTTATCAGCTTTACTTCCTAGTGCAGTTTAAAAATATATTTTTCTTTTATTGGAGCAGCTTCAGAAACTGTTAAAAATGCTGGAATATAGTAAATTTCATACTACTCAGGAATAATTTTGCTTTTTGTTTGACATGAATTCATTTTTGAATTCTGCACCAAGGAAATTAGTTTCACAGGTCAGACAAGCTCCTTGTCAGGATGTGTTCCAGGTTGGTATCAGTCACTCTTGTAAATTAAGCAGAAGTTTAGTTCCTTCAATGTTTTGATGTAATATTGCTATTTGTTAAAATTCTGTGTGCCTAAGAGGAAGAAATACATAATAGTGTAATGTAGATGACAAAGCTGCAAGTGTGTAATGAATACTATGACTGTGGAATGTAGGTCCAAAGAATGTAGGTCCATTTTTAAAAAGCTATTGCAATTTTTGCCTGGATTTTTTTCTCTAGATAATTAATAGGAGAAAACACTTAGTACTGAACTTAAGCGGAAAAATTTTAAATGGTGTTTACTTTCATGTGTATTTACATCTAAAGGGCTTGTTGTATAGACGAAGCATGAAATTGCAGGTTTTGATGTCAGAATTTTAAACACGATTTTTCCATTTGTCAAAACCTAAAATAAAAATGCAGTTTTCAAGTACATGGCCTAAAACTGCTGGAGAGCTGTCGGGTTGGCAGTGGTCCCTCTACTGCTCCATGTCTGTCACAGGGGAAAGTGTGGGACACAAGGAGTACACATTTCTGCTCGTACTGTTGGAAGAAACCCACTCTAAACATCCTGGAGGAGTCTGTACTTGGTTCCCAAGTGTTCCAAAACACATCTTAAACCTAATGTTTTAACTGAACAATAGAGAGAGAAAAATAACATGCCTTTCTTAGGATGCTTTTAAAAACAAAATCTGATTCCATCTCTTGTCATTCTTTGTACAGTCATCCAGAATAGTTCAATCTCTATTTTCCAGTCAAATTAACACTGAAATAATTATGCAATTGCAGATTTAGTTTTATAACTGCCAACAGTGGCTAGATTTGGGAGCTTTTTCCCCACTTTGCTAATAAATTTAATTTGGAATTTGCCCTTTCTGAATTCAGATTTGGGAGGCTGAAGATGGAGTAGTAGCATTTTAAGCACTAAATGCTAATTTTTGCCTCTTAAACTGAGGCAAGTTGTGAAAAGCAAAGACTTATTAGGAGGAGTTGTCAGCATAAGTTTACACCTTTGATCTACAGTGAGGTTCTCAAGGTTTCTGGCATAGCATTTCTTATTTGAAAAAATGTTCCATTATGTCTGTTACTGACACTCTTAGAAAAATAACAAGTCATAGTAACTGCCAAATTAAAAAATAATAGATGGAAAGTAAAAATAAAATATTAGTAAAAATAAAATTTTAGCAAAAATAACAAGTTACTCTGCTGGAACAATATAAAATTATCGCATTAGGCACATTATCAGGATAAAAAATGAACAATCTGCATACATTGCAAAAAAATTATTAATTTCATTAAACACTCCAGATTCAGAACTTTACCAGTCAGTTTACAATTAGAAGTTTCTTTTGGACTTGATATTTAAATGGAAACTACTTATGTTTGCATTGTTATCTCAATGACAGTGACAAAATGTACTTAGGAGAGGTTAATCAATGTTCACAATGAAATCCATTAAAAATGCAGTTCACTGTATTTTGTATATTCAGTGTATATTCAGTGGGACAGAATACCAAGACTTCATCTTTTTTGTAGGTTTTCTGTCTTTTGTAAAGATTTAAGTAGCTTTGTTTATAAATTGAATGATTTCTTTCAGTTTAGTAATTTGGGCCTCAATTTCACTCTTCTATCAAAAAGAAAAATACAGGTCCCACAAATTACAGCTACAACTTGTAAAGTCAAAGATTAGAATTTCACTCTATGAAAACGTTTCTATTGTAAAATGGGAAATAATAGTTAAGAAAACAATTCCTTTGCTGGATTATAGGAGATACTAATATTTTTAATGTGATTACCCAATAAAGCATACTGATTCTATGAATGTGCTACATTCTGTTTTTACTCAGATCCTTTTTTAACCAAAATGCAGAGTAAAACCAGATGGAGGAAGTCATTATTTGTAATAGCACTGAAAACAGCAAATGGTTCAGGATATACATGCAAGAGACTTTTGTCAATATTATGCCACATATGAATAATTCATTACTGAAACAGTGCTATACTTTATAAATAAATAGCCATCTGCAGTATCATATGCCATAATTCTACAAATACTGCCACCAATGAGCAATGTTTTACATGTCACTAACTCAGCAGTACTGTTCTCCTGTTAAAGAGCAATAGTTCTAATTTAGAAAGATTCTGGAGGCTAATCAGCAACTTCTTCAGGCCTGAATTCAGGATATTTAGAGTAAAAGTAACATCAGTTGTTATATCTGCCAGGTGCCAATGATTGCTGACACTTGTTTTACCCAAGAAAGTGGAAAGAATGAGGACATTTTCCATCAAAGGAGATGTTAAAATAGCATATTAACATTTGTGGTCGCTTCTATTTTGATTTCTGGTCCTTGGGATATTAAAGTTCTTTGAGATGTTAAATGTTAGAGTGGTGTAGGTATTGTTTCTGTCCTTGCTGTTAGCTGGCCACTTCCTGTGGTGGTTCGTGCCTTATATGTGTGTGTAGCCCACAGGTAACCAGGCCATGACTAGGTATTGATCCAAAAGAAAAGGCAGAAATGTCCTGGCCTTCTGCCATGGAAAATGCAATTTTGGATACTGCTGTCACAAGAAAGTCTGGCAGGATTGCACAGATGAATGTAGCCAATTTTCAGTGAGAGCATCAATTGCTTTGTTGTGGCTTGAAGCGACAATATTTTCCAGTTTAAGTGAACTTCCTCTTTAAACAAAATTTGGGTACTTTGGTATTGGACCTTTAATTGTCTGTGTCCAGCATCTGGACTGTCTGAGACTGAGTGGGACTCACAGAGCTTTCTGTGCATTCACAATGCTGTGGCTCTTATGGCTCACGTGGTCTCACATAAATACGGAGCTACAGCATGGAGTTGCAACTCCATATACTGTCCCAAGTGCCCAGCAAGTTCACAGAACTTTATCTCACTACTATTATTTGGTCTTTGCCCTGGGGAAGGAGGAAGAAACATTCATTACAACTGCAGATGGTCCTGGCCCAGGGGTAAGCAGAGCAGGCATGGTCATTATGTTACCCTCACTTTCCTTACATTCCCTTCAACCCAAGTAATGATTTTGTGTTCTGATGCAAAATGGTCATTTTGCGTAACACAAATTTCAAAAATAGACTAGATCAGAATTTTAATCGTTTCAATTACTGCTGAAAGATTTCTTTGTCTTTTCCAGACACTCACCCATCTTGCCTTAATTTAGCTTTCATGCTGCTTTCTCATTAGGTGGTTATCACAAAACAGATCTATCAATTAACTTTCCAGTAGTTAGGGTCTGTGTCTGACAAATGATCATGGTGATAACACATTATCAGAAAACTTAATACATTAACTGTTTAGAATAATGTGCACAAATAACATGAGAAGTGCTCCTCTGGCTGGTTCTGAATATGTCCGTTCAAGCTCCAGGGAATGACAGTTGATATCCATATCTGTGACAGTCTTTCTCCTCTTCCTTCCAATCCATCTTCTTTCTACCTTAACTTTGCTCATGGAGTATCTTTTTCCTAGAAAGTCCAGGGAATGTTCTTTTGAGATTACCACATAGCTTCCTTCTGTCTGGTAGGGAGCAGGTTTTATAACAATTCCTGTCCAACAAGGGACCCTTGGACTCTCCTTTAAACTAATGGTGCTTTGTGAGAAATGTTGCTTGGAGCTCCCATAATGCAAATGCTCATGGAGAGAGGAATTCAAGGGAGAGAAGGATATGATACCACTTTTATGGCTTCTGCAGGGCATGAAGTGACAACAGCATTTATGGACTGTGTTATGACTAAGGGGTAAAATCTGTCTAGATAGCATTAGTCTAGGTTTCCATAGAGTGAGGTTTGGTAGATAACATACCTTGGAGAGTCAACCATTACAAGTAATTAATCTTCCTTTCTTCTATTTGTTAAACCCTGTGCAGTATAAAACATTTAAAGACACTGAGAGTCATTTTTACTGAGAAATGAAAACTCTTAAACAGATAATGATCTAAGGGACAAAGTTATCGTCCTCACATGGATATTTGATCCATATGCTGTTCTGTATAGCAGCAAAACTACCATTATGTAAATGAGGTGAAACAGCCTTTACATGAGTTGAAGTTGCAGATCAGGGGTCTTGGACTCATTTGTGATTGCATCTATATGAAAGTCTTAACATTTGACATGAAGTCCAAATATGAACCTGTTATTTGATGGCTGCACTTCACCATTAAATGTTGCTCTGGAAAGCAAGCTGACAAAATATCTAAATAATGTGTGTATTTCAAGATGCCTTCATTTCTGTTTATGTAAGTGCAAAAATATATTTGTGTAGTGTGTAATAAGGATTTTAATAAATGCTTGGAAATGGATTTCTTAATATGCTCATTATGTTTCTGAGCCTCCTAATTCTTTAAGGAAATGAAGAAAAAATAATGAAATTATGTTACACAGGTACTTAATTTTTTTTATCTCTGATACTACTCTGGTAATTAATGTCTAGTTTATGCAAACTAGACGATATCTCTTACTGGACACATTACTGTCAAGAAAATATTACTTGCCTTAATTATCAGTAATGAAGCAGGGATAAGCTGCTCACTTAGATATAATATATCTAATGACCTTTTCAGCTAAAGGTTATGATGAAAGGTATCAGTTTCACAAATTATGCCTCATTCAGTTTCTGGCCTTTGTCTAGATTAATGTTTGGAGGATGAGTTTTAAAGTCAGACATAAATTGTGTTTGGTGTTTAAAATTGATTTAGTGTCTTGCTTTTAGTACATCATTTTCTCTCTTATAAATTACACCAAGCCTCATTTTTATCTTCATGTTTTATTATGAAAGCCAATAGTTGAGTCTAGTCTTGTCTTATTAACTACTGCAGTATATTTTGACAATAGTAACTGGCAGAGGAAAGCTTAAATAAGCATTTTAATATGGAGGCTTATAATGCTTTTTTTGAAAGCTTTTTTCCAGTTAGGCTTAAAAACTTTTTAATCAAAGTTTCTTTCCTAATTCTGAACATATAAACCAGTTTAAAAAATATAATCTTTCCAAAGTGTTATTCTTGTTTGAGTCCATGATTTAGATGTGATTCAGATTTTTTTGGCTGATTCAGCACTGACATTAAGAATTAATCCAACAGTTCATTTACTTTATTGAAGGATGAAACAGTTTGATGATGCTTAGGAAATTTTAAAATTCCAGTGTCCATCAGTACCTTATAGAAACATGTAACATCTGTTCTTGTTACTAATTCTCTACGAATTCAGTGATATTGGGATGCTTCTGTATCCAGTGTACTTGGTCTCGGGCATTTGAATGTGATTTAGGGAGCAGTCCAAATAAAGGATCATTTATGTCTGTGCTGACATGTGAAAGGAAGATGTAGCATGGTCACACATCAGTTCAGTGTGCCATATTTACCATTCAGAACTGCACATGAGCAGAATGTCTGTGGGTCAATTCAAGCATCAACTTCTATTCCTACAGCCAGCATTTCAGTTGGCTCCAGGATATTCTGTTGAGCTCTCCCAAGTAACTAGACCCATAGTGGTAGTTAGGATGGATGTTTCTCAGCTCAGGTTTGAAATCAGACTTCAGTCTTCAAAGACTACAGACTTCTAATTCCCTTGGAAGAGTGCATCTCCTAGCCTGGCTCTGTGTTGAATGGGATGTTGGGACAACTACATCTTACCTTCCTGATGCTAAAAGTGTCACACTGCTCTGTTTTCAGCCTGCCTCTGTGTCTTTAATACCATGGGGGGTGTCAGGAAACATCGACTTTTAACAACATCGACTTTTAACAGAGCTCTCTTCAGTCTGACTTGGCAAATATAAACCTGTCAATAATACAGGCAATTGCTCAGATCCACAGTGTGATTTTGAACAAAATAAAGCCCACAGACATCAGGCAAAACTGAGAGGAGGGAGGACAAAGCCAATTGTTCTTTAGAAAGCCTGGGAGATATTAAATTAATTGGTGTAGCAGGAATTAATCAGCTGATCCTGATTCTACTTGCGTCAACCAAAGAAAAGATTAAGGGTCTGATGCAGAAGGCAGCAGCCCTGTTCCTGCAATGAATGTGTTTTTTTAAGAGAGTTCTGTCTCCAGCCTGGACTGTGTACAATCTGCTGCTATTTCATTGAGATTCCATTGCTCTTCAATGTGGAGAATAGAAATATTTCCCCTTTTCATAGGGTTCATTCCAGAGGTTTTGACAAACTGCTTTCCTTTCACTGGAAATGGGGAATATGATGAGTGCTCACCCAAGGAATATGTTACACTTTTTCCATGTCGTAATAGTAGAATCTAAGTGTGAATGCTTTTAAAATTGACTTTTTTTACATTAATTTTAAAAATTTTAAATGGCCACTTGGGTTTTTGGGGTTTTTTTTTACTTCTTTAATATGTCTCATTTTTCAAAAATGTTTAGCCTAGTATGAGAACAAAAAACTGTATTTGATTTTCACTTCGAACTGTTTGATACAGATTTCTTTTAGACAAAACCTAGATATTAGATACACTGAAAATCTTCTCTCTATTGGAAAAAACACCCTTTGGACCATGGCCTTTCTTGAAATGATGATAAGTAATTTAACAGTAAGTGGGACCTTAACAATGTGGTTATTAGGAAGACATCAGCAGTAAATGTAAATTAAATCATATTATTTTCTGTCAAACACTGTCTTACTGTGTTAACAAACAATGAAGAGAGGAATTAAAGTATAGCTACAACAAATTTAAGTGTTCTCAATAGTCTGTCAACAGGAATTTAAATCATTCATGTGAACTAAAAGAACACTTAAATATATTCAAAACCAAAGCAAATTTTTAGAAGAGTATAAATAGAATGAGAATAAGTACCAATAGAAAAAATCCCCAACTTACCAAGTGGAATAAATTGAAAAGTTGTTGGAGACATTGGACAAATTTATAAAGTGGTATCTTAATCATTAAGAAGTTATATACTTAGTGTGAGAATGTGGAAATATCAAATACATCTAATAATGTGAAATAGTGGAAATAAGTAAAACAAAACACCTCTAATGATATAGTGAAGCCACTTCTCTCAATTCCTTCCACTTCTTCACTAATGTCTACTTCATTCAGTTGTTTTTCACATTCTTGCATCGGCTGTTGCGTGTTTTTACCCCTTCTCATCTCTTCTTAAATTACATCACTGCCAGAATGCACAATTATATAATCAATAAATTCAGTGATCATAATTTAAGGTAGGTAGCGTGAACATGTTTCTGTAGAATATGATGTTAATTGGCTTGAAGCAATGCTTGAAAAGTTGTATGTGTATTTTGTAATCCCTGCTGCAAAGAAAAGCCTAGTTGATTGATCTCCATTTGTATTTACAAACCAAAGTCCATTAGGCTGGACGCTGAATCACTCCCTGAAAAATCCCTGCAAAACATTTTCCATTTAAGTTTTTGGCTAACTGGAAAACTCTCTTCCCCTATCCCAGTCCCATATTCCAGGTACAATTTTTGTCTCCAACTCACGATGCCTCTGATTAAAAACAGTCAAAGTGAGTGGAGATGGCAAAGGGGATACTCACTCTTTAATCTTCCCTTCAGCATGAATTGCAGAGAAATGTTGTGGCTGGGAATTCTTGTGTGGAAATGGCTCTTGGAGCTTTCTCAAGGTGAACCTCATGGAAACTAATCAGGACAAAGGTAGAGTCCAGGAAACTCTTCTTCTGCACAGCCCTGGCTGTGCCTTGCTGCAGTCCTTGCAGGCAAGTGCAGACCAGAGCAGGGAAACCCTGAAAGCCTGAAAGCCTTTCCCATGTTACAAACCTTAAGGAAGCAGTTAAACCACCACCTTGGGGTGATGGTTTCCTCTGCTCCAGCCCCAGCATGGTGGCCACAGTGCAGCGTGCATGGCTGACCCCAAAAACCAAATGAGAGATTCTCCACAAAACCTGGCCTTAAAGGGAAAAGTCACAGCGGTTTGCTCTCATCTGGCCTCAGTCCACCCCCCTATGGGTGCACCCAGAATTAACCACAGAACTCCTGCTGATGGTAAAGTTAATTTAAATGCAAATCTAGATTAATCCCAGATTTAATCCCATGTTCAAAATGTTGCACATTACATATATCTTGCTTTTATAATAACAGCCTGAGAACTAGATCTATAATCTTGCTCCAGAAAAAATTATTTGTAAGATTAGTGGATTATTTAGTAGTCTACAGAACTACCTAATTTAAAAAAAATTATCTTTTATTGGTGAATAGTAACTTTACATGGCTTTTTTAACAGTCACTTTTGTTTACTTTAAAATAGAAAAATAAAATGGAGTAGTAACAGTATGCACCCCAAAGAAGAAAACGTAAAGTGAAAATATCACTGATATGGTGAATCTCAGTGAACTTTTAGTTTCATGATTACCTCACCATAGTAAACTACTATGGAACATTGCATTTCACTAGCTACCTTGACTGGATTTTATCCTATATTTTACTTCAAAGCACTGTCTTGCATACTAAGACCTTGACTTACATATATGATGGTAAAAGTCCATATTTTAAAAATTTGCTATTATAGTTATCACAGATAGAAACAGAACGAAGTCTGCTAGGTTTAACACTTCTAAAGAAAAAAGGGTGGTAATGATGAATTATGAAATCACAAAATGTGTAAGAAGAAATTTTAAAAGATGGTTAAGTAACAGAAGTGAGTTCAGTAAGGTCTTCGTAGACTTTTTCTTTTAGAAAAAGAACTATTAAAATAACTTTATACTGACTATATGTTTGAGTTGATCTCGGGATCAGTGAAGCATTACTATAGTACAGTGAAAGTAAAAACAACTTTAAAGTAGTTTCAAGATTTAGATGGAAAATAGTGTTATTTCTAAGAAGGGATGATACAATTTGAAATCGAATTAAAAAATACAATACATGAGGTAAGCGATGTTAGGGGAAACATGGTTTTCAGAAAAAAAATTAAGGAAACAAATTAGAGTTATGCAAATAAAGCAGTTATATGAATGAAAACCATTTTCTAATTAAAACCAGAAGATAATGCTGATAATTTTGACAGATGTCTTTCCATTCCCAATACTATGTTATGTGCTATTAATTGAAAAATATTAAAAATATTGGGGAAAGAGGTTGTTTTGGTTGCTTGTGTAGAGGTTTGTATTTCTCTACAGTTAAAAAGAGAAATTGAAAATTTCTTCAAAAACCAGTAAAGGTCTCCAGTAGAAATTTTACATTGGTCCCTTGGCTTCATTTAGCTGTAGTTTTCTGGAAACTCTGCCAGAGAGTAAAAACGTCTGATGTGCTTTAACCTTCAAGGTATACAGAGTGAAACTTTTATTTAGGCTCATCTCCAAAAGTTAAGTTTGGAGTTTTAAGGTTCTTTTTTTAATGATTGGGCTCAGTGATCTTGGAATCTTTTCCAACCTTAACAATTTTAGGATTCTTTCAAGATCAAGAAAAAACTAATTTTTCAGTATATCTTTGAGATGTATTTATTATGTTCCTTATTGTACAGGGGGATGACTACTTTGTGTTGTGCTGTCCTTGTTTGCTTGGTCATATCTTTTTTACTAAATAGTGGTGCTGTCACATAAATTTGGTCTGTAATCACAGGGAAGTCGTAAATGCTGATATTTAGACTGAAACAGTAAGCCAAAAAATCTTCCTTTGCATTCTTTGACTCTTAATTCTATTCTTTCTGAGGGACTGGGTTTGGGAAGAAGTTATCTGCAGGTCATCAGAAATTGCCTCCAGTGAAGAACATGCAGCAAGTCTGCCTGTTCTGTCACTTGCCACAGAGTGATGGGCTTGGCAAATCTTTGTCCAAAAACTGGTCCTTTCCGTTTATCCAGCTGAATGCTTTGTATTTCATCAGCATGTTGGGATTCAAACATTCTACCGCTGGGTTTGTCCATCTCAGGATGTGTCTTTCTGGCCAGTGCCAATTAATTCAATCTCTGAGGTGGCAAAGGAGCTAATTTTTTTTCAATAATTCCCACCTAGTTTTCTAGGAAGATTCCCAGTTGGGTTATTTGATTGTTTAATTTTGTTATAGAAGCTACATGGGAAGAACCAGTGTGATGAAAGACCATGGATCCTAAATTAGTACTCTTTAGGGGTGTGTGCAATTCAACTGAACATTGCATAGTTTGTAGCAATAAAATCATCTCTCCCCAAAAATATTTCTATTCTGAGTAGACATAGAGCTGAGGGAGAGATCTCACAAATATGGAGAGACAAATTGTGGTGAAACAAAGTCTTTCCAGAATTAGTTTTTGCAGAGCTGGGAATTAAACCAGACACTTCCCAGGCCATGTTTAATTTCTTCATAGGGAAAAAAAATGCCTTTACTTCCTTCTGCACTCTTGTATACCTAAAGTTTCCCAACAGTAGTTTTATATTATATATTGATATCAAAACTCTTGAAATTGTGCAAGAGCCAAAAAAGTTGTAACTAGGCTGAACTACTAAGCCATGATTTTGTAAGTCTAAAAATGCCTGTAAGAGCAGCTCTACACTCCTTGGTGGGACTCATCCTTTAGAATTAGTGTATAAAACACTTCTATTTGGTCTCAGTTGAAAGTATATTTACACAGAAGTTACAAAATTATCTTTTAATTGATTTTTCCTTATGCATTGGATGAACAACATGGAGAAATACTTGTGGAACTGGTTTTTTAAAATAAAAATTACCAGATACTTTTTTCCTTCCAATATTATGCTGTATTAGTTGAAGCCTAAAATGAAAGTGTGGTTCAGTGGTGCCATATTAATGATACCTTTATGACTACATGTACTTAAAAATATAAGTTAGAAAGGGTCTTGGTTAAATATTTTAAACAAGCCTTTATAATATCGTCTGAGCAATGTCAAGTACAATTTTTATTTTAAAAGATTTTGTTGGAATTTAGTCTTCGAAAATATTAATAACAGCTTACAGCAGGTAGGCTATAAAATAACACTGTATGCTGTCTATTTAGTTTCTGGTTGAAAAAGCACAGCAGTACTTTAGTTCATTACCTTTGAAAAAAACAGTAACAAGATAATACAGCTGCCTCTGATTAAGATGTAAATTCTTTCTAATTAGAATGTAAATTCTTACATTTAAATGAAGACATCAATTGTCAGGATGCCATATGATATCTTATTCCACCTTGCCTGAATGAAGCCCTCACTGTTCATCTATGGCACTAAAATAGTTTTGCAATCCCTTTGTTCTCTGATTCTTGTAATATTCTCTCTTCATGTTCCCTTTACACATTGCTTTTGTTTGTTTTCCCCCTGCATCTGATATTGTTGTGTCTTGGGATTTTGCAGAAATTTGGAATGAAAATTGAGTTCAGTCAGTGCCAGTATTTGCTTGTGCCTCAATTACTTCTGCTGAATTTTCCTCAATGCAAATCAGGCAGGTTGCATAAAGTGGTGCATGTATTTGAAATAATTAATTTTCCGTAAAATGATGGATCAAGTCCAATCAACCTTCATGAAATCTAAATAAAAGAATAGAGAATTAGAAATTAATTAACATTTTGTGTTGCTAATACTTTATTATGCAGTCTAACTATAAATAATAAGTTTTATTTTTGAGCATAACTTTTTATTATGAACTGTTGATGATAACCTTTGACATAATTATCTTGTTAAAATATATTCGTATATTAACCTAAGTTTAATGTCATGGAAGGCATTGAAAATTAATAACATTTTAAAATAGAAAATAACAGGATACAGAGAGTTTAAGAATTGACCCATGAATTAATTTTGCCTGTAAAGCTCTTCTGCAGAGGTAAGGCAGTATGTGTCTACCAGTTGATTTTAAAGTGTTTCTTTTCATTGTTTAAGCCAGCCCATAATAGTAAATCTTGTTGTCTGAAAACAAGACAGCTTTTTTTTTCTTGAAAGCCTGGTTTTAGTCAACTACCTGTGTAGGAGAAGTTTACATTCTTCTTACAAACACATGCCTTCTGTTACTACTCCAAATCATTTTTCTTTTCCCCACTTGTGAGCTTTATTACTTCTTAGTATGTATTTTTTAATGGAATGTTTCATGCCAGTAAGATTCACTGCTTACGAGACTTGGTCGTAGGTAGTGACACCATTTTGGTAAAGTGACACAAATCTTAATGTAAATGGCAAAAGGTTTTTTTTGGTCTGTGAAAATTAGATATGAATGCGTTGTACAAATACTATTCATAATGCCTTTGTGCACAGCAAGTTATAATTATGACCAAATTGTCAGTAGTAATAACAGTTTATATGATGATTCCAGTTCAACTGATATGTCTCTATCACAGTTTTACTTATCATGTTAAATTTGAGTAGAGTTTAAAAAGTTAGAAAACATTCACATAACAATAGTTATCATTTCCCACTGAACAGTGCTTACCATGAAGTCTCCCATTAAAAGTATTGCACTGGTTATTTGGGACTGAATTGTACCAGTTTTATTGTCAATCACAAAAACTGTACTTGTTTGTTAGGAGGGACTCATAAAAGGGACTTTCATGTTGGAGTTTTTTAAGTTGTAACAAGCAGAAAGACTCAATATGTTAGAAATATACAACTTACTGAACACAAACGTTATTTGCTTGTGTAAGTCCTGGTTCAATACATCTGTAGGAATCTTATCAAAACAGGAAGTTAAATACAGCCTTTTAAATCTTTTTTACTCAGTGAGGAGCTATAAAATGTTATTATAACTTCAAATTATAAGTTCAAATATACTACTTCTACCCCTTAGAACAACAAAAGAAGCACAAAAAGTGATTATTTCCTGAGGAAGCTCCAATCACATGAAGGTTTGATCAGTGAGCACACAGGTGGCTTTGTCTCAGTGAGGAGCTAAACTCTGCATTAAATTATTTGTTGGATGAGGTCTTGTTATGTATGCATATAACTCTTGCTATTCACAAGAGTTGAGATAGCTTAATATTAGCAGGTCAAGTGTTCTGGAGTATAAATAACTCTGGGTGTTGCAAATGATTTTGACAGTTTCAGCAAAATAAATGTTAAAAATAGGGTTTATGAGTAACATCAAAATAGGCTGCAAAATGTACTGTCCAGTGCCAATCTCAGTTCTGACCTTTGAGAGAAAACTGGTGAAATACTGAAGTATTTTATATGGAGAGCTCACTCTGAAATTCTGGAGGACTGTGCCCTCCTCATGTCTACCTTAGAAGAAAATTTACATAAACATGAACCTTTACTATGACACTTTTTTTTCGTCTTTATATTTCTTTAAAAAAATTGTACTTGTACTCAAAATGGATGCATATTGTTAAAGGGAATAAAATGCCTTGATCCTGAAGAGACTCAGCTATTCCAGTTGGGGTTAATCAATACCAGCTAAGTATTAAGAAATTCACCTGTATTTCCTGTGCTGCAGAGAAAATAGGTTGTGCTGGGATTTAGGGTGGTTATATTTCTCTCTGTGTGTACATATATATACATATATATGTGTGTATGCATATATCTATATATATGTTTGTATGTATGTATTCTAGGATGCTTCGGGTGCTATATTGCTATTTATCCTATTCCAAACAGATGGTGGATTAGTGTCATGTTTCATAGTATATTTAATAATTCTCTTAGTGGGTGGAGAGGAAAAACTCTGATCAGTTTGGCTTGGATATTGAAGTGGAAGGAAGTAAGGTACTTTTCATCCAATTAGACTAATATCTAAGAAACATGATATAGATACGACAGTAATAAAAATAAATCTGTGTACTCAAACATTTTCATATGCAAAATGAGCTGAGTGGCTATAGAAACTGAGCAGATTCTAGCATCTGAGGGATTTAGTTAGAGAAATAACACTGTCATTTACAAAAATTTTCCCTCTGTTGCTTTCTTTGCTCAAAATACCTTCTAGTTTATTTACAAAACAAAAAATGTTACAAATCATCCTCACCCTTGCTTTTTTAATATTATAAGGTATTTCTGAATGAGAGGAGTAGCCAGTAAAAACCAGGTCCTATAAACAATCAAATTCTTTGCTTTAAGGTTCTCATTAACCACTTGTACCCAACCCCAATGCCTTTGGTTTGGAATACACAATGATAGTTGAAAACTTCCTTTTCTGCAACACAGTGATTTGTCCTGAATCTCTTCCTCCTTAAATTTATATTTTTGTCTTCTGCTTCATTCTTCATTTCACTCAGTTATTTTTCTCTAGGGAAAAAAAAAAACATTGTCTCCCATTCCCAGTTCATTCTGTGCATCAGTCTGAACAATGTGACAATTTTTCATTCATCATAGACATTGCAAATCACATCTCTGGATCTTTCTTTGCAGTCCAAGTCTCTAGCAGCTCTTTCTTGTGAAAGGAATACAAGACTCTCCTGTTGCCTCCTGAGAGAATCCACTGCTATATCAAAAAGACTCTTTAAAGTGTGGGCTTAATAAGTTTGCAGAAGTAATCTTATTTATATCCTGCCATTGACTAGTTTTCACCTTTAGTAAGTTCTAGAATTGATATATCTTTGATGGCTAGCCTACAGTTTGCTGATATGTTGAATTTTCTGATGAATCAAATATCAGCTGTAATTACAGCCTGCACTGAACACCTCAGGAGGATGTGTCAGTGGAGGAGGTGAATTACCTTCTGAGTCACACTCATCTCTCTCTCTCTCTGGTGGTGTCTCTCACAGAACATCTTCCTCAGTTCTGCAAGAAACTCACATCAATTACTTTCCTGTCTTGCTCAGGACATCTCCTCATGTGAGACTTTTAGCTATTCTAGCATTGGAAGAGTGTAACTGTGTAACAATAGCTGTGGAGCTAAGTTTCCAATGGTCTCCTGGCCAAGGGAAAGTATGCTGTCTTTTTTATTTATTGATTTTTAATATATTACATTCATAGAGACGTCTCGTGTCTTTTACATTACTCGGCAACATCAAGGTCATTTTCTTCAGATTTTAACACTGTATATTATTGCTCCAAAAGTCCAGCAAGCTATTTCAATTTTACATGTAAATCAAATGAAACTTTTTTTTGTCTCGTGGTACTATTTCACCACCGTTTAAATTGGTAAGAGAAGTGTGGAAAGCAGAAGTGTTATTGCAGTCAATTTTTAGAACGCAGACTAAACTTTGGGTTGAATGTCAGTCTATCTGCAGATAATGTGATAGGTTCAAGGGGTTGTTCTGAATTTTGAAACATTTAAATACTCCATAAAACAGTTTGACTTGTCTCCACCAAGTAGCAGTGAGGCAAACTGCCAGAGTTTACTGTACTAATCATTTGTCTCTACAGTTGGTGAGGAAACAAAGACATTCTGCCGTATTAATGGGGAAACATCTGCCCTTCTAAAGAGAGGAGTCTGATTAAATAAAGGAGAATAACTTCTATTGTCAGGATAACTTATATTGTCAGTGTGGAGAAGGAGTGTGGAATATTTACTGGGACATTATAGTCAGGTGTGGGGTTTCTGTGACATTTTTGGTCTTCTATTAATCTGACCAGTTTTGGTCAAAATATCAGCATAGATAAGAAATTAAGTTTAAACTCTGAACTAGACCAACCAAAGAGATCTGAAATATTCAAAACTAAACAATTTAAAAAATTATTTACTGAGATCTTTCTATGAGCAGTATTCCCATTATAAAATGATGAATACCTTTTCTTTCTCTACAGTCACGAGAGGAAAACCTTTTCCTTCACATACTGTATTATGCATGACAAAATGAATTAAATGCATGTTTATGATAATTGTGTTATTCATTTTACTTAGCAGTGGAGAGGTGATGGAATGAGAAACAAATATTTTGAATAGATGTTTTCACAGAGTAAATGAAAGCAGTACTGACTGTATGAATAAGTTATGGTAAAAACAGTTCAAACACTTATTTTGGACATACACGGCATTATTTTGCCTAATATGTACATTAGGTATGGCTTTTGCTTATATTATTCTCTGATTATGTCATCAAAAAGCCTTCTTCTGAATAAACTTGCTTAAATTATGGATAAAAGGACCCAGCATGTTTTAAAACATCCCTTAAAAGGTATGCAGAGTGCAAGTGGCATTGAAACACTTTCTAGGCATCTATTCATTCAATTTGTTTTATTCATTTTTAAAAGTTGGGAGATGGCTTCAAAATTGTGTATAATAATTTTCAGTATAAATCAGCAAAATAGGCAGAGGTTTGTTTTTTATTTCATTGGTGGTTTTTCATTCTTATCTTAGAAGAGGAAGCCACTTTAGTAATGCAGTTTCTACCAAATGTGGATATCCATCACTAACCTCCCCACTGCCATCAATCAGACTGAGCCCATCAGACTGAATTATTGCTATAAATGAGAAGCAGCTTTATAATAGAAAATAGGGAGTTTTCTCACTAAATGCTGAAAATATGTGCAGCCTGATTTGAAGACCACTTTGCTAGAGAACTGCGTTACTTTTTGAACTTTAATATGAATCATGTTTTTAACAGTGTAATTGTAATAGTTCAAAAATCTGTAAAGCCTGAAGATAAAAGCATTTCTCATCAGCTTAATAATAGTGTGAGTAGCATAAGTACTACAAATAATTAGATGTTCAGTATTTGAAGTATAAAATGAAGCATTTTGTGCAAGAGGATTATGGGTGGCACTTATTTGAAATTAAAGATTGATCTAAAAACATAGTTCCAAGTAGTTTATACACAAAATTTTTTAGCATTCAGATATTCAGATGCTTGATTCCTAACATTAACTAGAAAGAATATTGAGATCCCTAGGTGATTTGGTTTAAAAAAATATAAAGCCATAGAAATACTGACTATAAGTCAGATTTTCATATTCACCTGTAATTTGCAGTCATCCAGCTCTGATGGATGATGAGATGTTGAGAAAATAATGTCCAATTATTTTCAAGGTCCAAGTGAAAAAGTTGTTTTCCTACATCTCATTCTGCCTCCCTCATCCTAATGATGGGGGTTATCAGTTGACTTTTCTTGTCAGAAATGGGTGCCAGTCTTCCCACTCACCTGTATGAGTCCTTTTTTACAGGTGTCCCCTTAAATTTGTGTTTTGTAGTATATGAGGCCTGAAGTGTTTCTTAGATATTACATCTTTACACAAATTACAGAGTTCTGTATTTAAAAATTCAAATCCATTTTACTGCTCTTGCTGATAAAGCTTTATTCATTCAAAAGACCTCTCACAACTGGTTTTACCCTTGACATGAAATAAGCAGTCTGAGCCATTAAACTTTAGCCATTTCCATTAATTTATTATAGATATGTACTGCATTTGTTGTTCTTTACATTTTTGGGTTGTGTTTATGGAATTAGAATAAAAGTTCCTAGTCTTTCATTTCCACAGCAGTCTGAGATGTTTAATTGCTATACTTGATTTGTTCTGTTGGTGTTCTCCACTGCCCCAGCCCTTTAAGCCGTCTGAGACCATTTGTCTGTAATCTGGCATAGAAGAAAAGCAGAGTAAAATTTCTTTTTTACTAGTTCAGAGATCAGCCGAAACAGAATGGGCGTTGTGAAATTATTTTTGTGCAATCATTTGTTATAAATTCAGATAAATAATTACCTACATCCCTGTGAATGTGCAAGCTGCAGAGATACTTAATTACCAATAGCATGTTTTGCCCCTTGTACGTGAAACATGGTATAAATATATATAGGTATATATACTGCTGAAGGAGCTTAGATAGTATTAATTATATATTCAAAATAAAATTAAAATTTCTTTCACATAAATGTTTTGTGTTTTGATACTGGGTGAATCTTAACACAAATAGAGATGATCATGCAGATATACATAATCAATTTAAAAGCTGACAGAATAATTCATGCATGTATGAGTTACCATATAATATAAAAATCTCAATGAAACTCTCTTTTTATGACCCACCTATATATGCTGAATTACTGATCTGTAATAATTTTGCTGCTCCATAATAGATTGCTACCATAGAAACCTCACAATACTGTGGAATAGCATCCCCTCAGATCTAAGCAGAAAGCATACTTTCTGTTACAAATAATTGAAGATAATTTAATAAAAACTTTGGAGAAAGCAGTAAAGTTCATTCTTTTATTTATTCTTTTAGAGGTTTTCCTTACTGCCCATTGCAGTACTAACATGATATTAAGTTACATGTTTTGCACTGTAGCTGTCTTTGCTCTTACATTTATTTAACATATAGAAGGCATTAATTATGGTCCAGAAGTCCAGCTGGGAGCATCCCACTAGGCAGGAAAAGAGAGATGCCATTTTTGGAACTGAGCAACAGTAATCTGAGAAGTGCTAAAAGGTGTGTTTTTAGCAATCCGTTAAGTATTTTCTCACCTTCCCACATGCATTAAATTTCAGTTGTTACCTTGCTGTGGATGTCTGTTACAGTAAGCATTAAAGTTAATGATTGTTCTTGAAAATGAAGCTTTTTCCATTCATGGAAGCTATTTTTTCCAAAAAAAATTGAGGCTGGTGATGGCAGACACCTTAGGCAAAGGCACCTGAACCAAAATGCTGATCCAGAATATTTTTCCCATATGCCACAGACACTCTTCATGAATCTATATTTTGTCAACTTTCTGATTTCTTGACTATTTCTGGGACTATTCAGCATCTGAAATGAAATGTGTGATACATTTTAAGATGAAATATTTCTTTCATGTTCTTTTAGAAGAGACCCTAGGAGGAGGAGGTGGGATATTTTGAAAGTTTTCTTGAAGTGATTTGCATCTACAAATTGTACCAAATTTTCAAGTTCATCTGCCATTTATACAGATATAAAGGAACTGGCTTTATTTACAAGTACTGAGTATCTTAAAAGCAATGAAATATGATGGCTGCTTCATACTGTCATTTTTCAATATCTTTATGAGAAAAGTTGAATAGTTATCTCCTATGAACATTAGGTCCTTCTAGCAGATTCTGACTAACAGTTGAATTTTAATTTTTGATGTAATTTACAGTATGTTCAGCCATTGAATAATAAACAGAAACTATGTATTTGAAAATCCATTCGAAAATTGACTATTTCTTTTAGGAGAATGTAGTATCCTCTTTAACATAACCATACAGCTTATCAAAAGAAAGACCAAAATAACTCTTTAAATTATGTTAAAAGAGCAAACTCTTAATGAATTTGCTTTGTCCTTTAAGTGAAGTTGAAATATAATTCTTTAAAAATATGCTCACCTCCACTTTGAATCTGCTGTGGTAAGGAAAAACCAAATACAAACTTTCCTTATATTTTTCTGATTTTATGCAAGTTACTCTTTGCATTTACTTAAAACTGCAGGGAGTTCAGGTAAACCATGCTCCTAACTTTTGATGCCTTATCTGCACAAAGCAGCCCTTTAACTTTATTAATGAGATGTGAAATGAGCAGGTCCCTGTAAGGATAGAGGTACAAAATAATTCTAGGGAAGTGAAGTAATCTCTCATTTCCATGGTTGTGATATAGGTGAGTGGATTTTCCCTGGTGCTTCTCATGTTTCCTTCTATTTATGACTCCTACTGTACATATTGTTGTCATTGCTCACAGGTGCTAAACCTATTTAGATGGTCTTTCCCACACATCCAATGCAGAAATGAGATAGCTGGGTTTTTATTTTAATAAAATTAAGTCAGCAGGAAAATGCTCGCTAAACTGGCTGTGCCAAAATAATTGTGATCTTGTCAGCACTTCTAATAATTTTTACAAGCTCTTCACTGTAATGCAAATAATGGAATTATTTTTAAAATAATCGTAATGGAGGTTGAAGAAGAAATGGCAAAGTTTGGCATTATGTCAAATATTCTTACACCTATGTACACTACACCTTGTGCCTACTCTCCTAATCACTTTTCCTTTATTTTCAAGTCTTTGTGGGAGAAGTGAGGACACACTCTTAAAGGGCCAGCAGGCTCAGAGTGGGAGTTATCATGCCCACACATACTGCTGCTGATCCTACTTCATCCCTCTAACTGCTGTATTTTCTTTATAAGCTTGGATTCTGTTTCCCTCTTTATTACAAGGATGTTACAGTTCTTTATTCTTCACTGACAGCTGGCAACAGGTAATGCTGGCTGTTATTTTGTTCAGTCTAGTCGAGCACATTCATTTCCAAGTATAACCATGTTTTGTTTGCTGTATTTTGTTCTTGGGGTGGTTGAATGCCATCCTTGGAAAGATGTGCATTGAGCTACTATTGAATAAGTGCCTTGCCTTCGGCATTCATGAGTAAATTCTGTAGTTTTTGTTTCAAGCCTTTGACATGTCATCAAGTGTAAATCTATTCTAATGCCAAAATCCCTCTTGATGTCTGATGCCAATCAGTAGCTTTTCATCTTGAAAAAGGTAGTGAATAATTTGCCCTGTGGATATTCCACAGACACCATATATGGCAAGAAGCAAAGAGAGGGGAATCCCATACCCATTTTTTAAATTCAAATAATCATGTTCAACCAGTTTGCTTTCCTAAATACCATTGGTAGTCTGGTACATTTTCTCGCTTTCAAGTGAATATTGAATACTTGTCTAATTTGCATATTTTCGATGTGTAGAAACAATATGCTCTTTCTGTTGCAGTATTTTATTTCATGAGCAGTAGCCAACGTGCTGTAATATGTGAATTATATTACATTTGTTATTTTAATAGGAAGGTCAAATCTTTTACCTCCTTCAGCTTCATTAGTGTTTCTTTATTAAAATAAAAAAAAAAGGAGAACGAAAAGGCATTTGCTATATAGGAAGGTCAACATTTTCTTTGTGAACACAGTTTGTACCCATGATTTTGAATTTCAATGAACTGTAAGCCCTAAGAATGTTGAATTAAAGGCATAAAACACTGTAGTTCACTCAAGAGCTCAAAAGTATGTAATTTCTTTCCTTAGAAAGGAGGCCTACTGAAAACCTAATGAATGTGTTTATATAGTTGAATGGCACTGATATAGTTTATACTCAGAAGAAAGAAGCAAGTAGAGCTTTGTATTTAATTTCTTTTCAGTCTGCAATATTACAGGATTTTAGAGTGCAGAAACTATTGTGATTACTTAATCTGACCTCGTGTGCAATACAGGTCATAGTACTTTGCACAGTAATTCCTGCACCAGGGCAGATGAATTCTTCATCAGTGGGCAACATTTTGTACTGAGTTTGATTGGTTTAAGCAGCCACCTTATTCCAGATCTCATATTAGTAACATTAATAATAGCAATACTGTGAGGTATTTTCCTTATAATTTGTAATAATAATGTTGAATCCTACACCCGAGTTACTCAAAATTCTTGCATGTCTTAATTAAACTCTAAGATACCATTATTTTAAAATGACAAGTCATGTATGAAATCTCCAGTGTAGTTAATCAGGAGTAGAATTTAAACTCATAATCTTCTGCTTTAACTAATAAATCATAAAAACACTCATTAGCTGAGTCACTAACCAGTGATGATTTTAGGCTGAAAAATCTAATCATAATTAGAGTAAGTTAATTTTGTCAGGTTTAAGAATCGCTTAAAATTACAGGGAACCCACACTGATATTTAAAGGTATTTTCTGTTGCAATATCAGAGTTTAAGTTCCCATTCTGAAATCTTGGGCCGTGCTGCATTGCATTCTGCTGTGCATGTATGGACTGACTCCGTGCAAAAGACATCCCAAAGAACCTTAACAACTGTGTTTGTAGCAATCATCCATGTTTTATTTAATTACAGCATTCTTTCAGGAATGAAACACAGTAGCTGCCCAAGCCCTCAGAACTCAAAGTTTATTTTGGAAAAATGTAAAAATTATTTTGCCTAAGTGAAATATCTGTTATCTTTAAATTAGGCAAAGATTATTTATCAGGTGTAGGATTTTGCTAGGTCAGGGTTAATAGCTGACCTCTTCAGAAATGAGCTCTTTAATACCCTGTGACAGTTGAACTCTAAATCTTGTATCTCATCTAAAAGATCCCACAGTAGGACAGATAATCTGGCATCTAACTACCAAAAGCAGCCAAATAGCAATATTCCATTTTCCATTCAGATTTCTTCCTTATGCTAAACTGGTCACCGGCTTTCAGTTAATGTTAAGATACTGTCAGTGTTAGTTACAGGAAATACCATGTGTATCCTAATTCCCGTCTCTCCTGTAATAATTCAGTGCTGCAGTTTTATTGGAAGCAATGTGCACTGTCTCTCTTCACTGAAATATTTCACCATAATGCTGATTTTATGTTTGTAATGGTGGTTCTAGTGAGATGGTCAGGCAGATGATATACAAGCAGATGAACTTTGCTCTTTGCAGACACCTGGCAGAGAACACATAATACAAAGGTATAAAAAAAAATGAGGAGTCAAGACCAACAAATGTCATATTAATGCCATTGTTAATGTTTTGTGGTGTTTATTGGGGGAGGAGGAACTTAAAATATAAGCTAAATTAGGACAAAACCAGGAAAAAACATTGAACACAAGAAGATGATGGAAGTGGGGCAATAGAGAGGGTAACATAGGTGAGAAGTGAAAGTGAGGTATAGACTGAGAAAGAGAGATGGTTGGAACAAACTGCACAAGGCAGAGAAATCCTGGCCAAATTTATAGGAAGTTTTCTTCATGTTTGAATTTCCCTACTTCAGCTGCTTCTGCCAAGATCTAGCTCAGTCTGGCTAATTTGTTCCCTTTTTGCTCTCCTCTTGGGTGGGATGTACACCTACATGGGTCTAGCAAAAAAAGTCTCTGGTTTGTCTGCCTCAGCTGAAATCCTGGCTCCTCATTTCTGATAAAGGCTTTGCAACTCTGAATATATTCCAGAGTGGGTGTGGCATTACCTCATCTCTGCTTGGTTCACAGTCTCTTCAGCTCTCGATACACTGAAGAATTCAGTTCTGTACCCAAAAGAGTGTCTCTCATGTCTAGTGAAGGTGAAGTAGAAGAATATCAAATGCACTGAGGATAAGACTTATTACCCTGGTGTTTTATTGTGCAGTAAATCATTTGTTTGCTGCTGTGTTAAAATTATGGTTGAATCATGATCAAAGCTGTACCTAACCTTCCATTTGTGTGGCAAGCTGCTGAAAATATAGGGGCAAATCTGGCATAAACTGAATTTCTTCAACTTCATTTAGCCCTGTATGTCATGGCTCTTTCATGCAGTTCATAACATGCTAAATGGCCTTTCTATTTTACCTAGTAAACTTTTGCATAGTGTTTTCCTTCTGCCAGCAAGGACTCTATTACCAAAATATTCAGCCACCTTTCATCTGTAGTAGCTCTGATTGGGATCTTTGCTTTCAACAACTTCTGTTTAAAAAGTAGATTGAACTGTAGAAGGTGACTTCAGTGATGATAGACCTACAGATTTTATGCTACAGACCTCAAGCATGAAAATAGTAGTTAAAATGCTGGATGATCTTAGCTTTATCATCCATTTTGCCAAAAAACAGGGTAAGTTAGACTGGGCAGAAGTCTGGTTTTCCTTGGCTGGATCTCTGCCAAAGTCTTGATGAGGATCATCCAAGAGATCTCTGTCACAGCACTGGGGAAAATGGAGTTTCTAAATCCTGGTTATGTACCCTAGTTATCGGGCCATTTTCTATTGGAATAGTGCATTGGATAGATTTATTGGAGAGCAATGTAGGTATGTGGGAAAAGAGAACAGGGTGATGATGACTAGGAACCAAATCAGGAAAATAAATTACCCAAGTGAAGGTGTCTGAGATAATCCTGAGTCACCCATTTACTTCTTCACTTCTATGTAGTGAATGCAGGAAAAAGAGAATGTCCAGAACTTACATTTTTTGCAGTGGAAAGGTAGATTAAATGCAGCAGGAATTATGTTAGGAATAAACTGTTAGATTTTCTCGGTCTGGAGGGTTTCTGTGACTATTTTACTAGGTTAAATTAAATTTAAATATATATTAACCTTCTAGTTCTCACCATCATATAAAATAATTTTAAAAAACTGATTTATAGTATTTGATCACCAAATAGATCTACTTCCTTGCATTCAAAGATCAGATTTAAGATGGGGATTCCCACTTGTAGGTAGGCTTGGCTTCTCAAAAGATTCACCTCGCACTGCTCTGTGACTGTGAGGAAGCTGCAGTCCATGAAACTGAGCATGGACATATCTGAAATCTGGCTGCAAGCATTTTGTTTGGATTCTTTAGTTTTCCTTGCCCCACTGCAGGAAAAGAACATCCTCTATGGAGCCCATGGTCTCCAGGAACACTGGGCTGCTGATAAAAACAATTACAGGCAATGGTTGCTGGGCAATCAGCCACCAAGTAAACTGAGATCCCTTGGCTTTCCCATACTTACCTTGATTAATGATTTAACTGGTCATAAAATACAATGTTATTTATAGTTTAGATAGAATGCTTAATGCTTTTCAGGGGAAATAAAGCTGTGTCTTTTGTGTGTGCAAAAGCCTTCCTTCTGGTTGAAATAGGCTGAAATTAGTGTTATAAATAAGATCAATTTGATATAAATCTCTAGTGTGTTTTAATGGCAAAACCCTTTACTTTTACTCTGATAAATAATACAAAAATTAACAGTTGACATAATTTTTATTTCTCTCTGTTGACACTTCATGATTTTTTTTTCAAGAGAAACAAGTTACCTTCATGTCAATTATTTGTTTTCAGTGCCAACAAGGTCTGATCCAACTTCGGTCAGCATTCTTAGGCAGCTTTCCATGTGCTTACAAGGGTTGGCTCTGAGAGTTAAAACACTATTCAAAAAAGCCAAACTATCATGTTATAGAAAACATTTCTCAAAATTCTTTTATTCTTTGGTTTAGTCACATAGTATCTAAATATAATATTTTTAATAGCAAAAGATGGAGCAGTTTTTTTCAAACTGAGCAGAACCATTCTCTCAAAATGAGTATCAATATGCCAAGGTAATGCCATTTGAACAAATTCCATTTGGACAGCCAAAACTATCTTTACCAAGTTCTATAAATATACTAAGAGATAGAAGAATGGCAACCACATACATGAGACACAAATTGCCTTCAAAGTGTCCATGTAAATTTCCCCACAAAAATGTGAAAGTGACATTCATTCACAATGTCAGAAGAATATTATTTTTATGCTTTGGCTCTACAGGCTTAACACATGCACTAACTTCTTTATGATTTGTTCTGTCTTAGGGCTATTTTCAGCGTAATCTTTTTATGGGGCTATATAATGTATAAAAATATACTTTTTTTGACATACAGCATATGTTCATAGGACCATAAAAATGCTTCTTCTTTTGGGTGCCCAGGACCATTAATAATGTCTAAATTATTAATAGACAAAAAATTTATTTCTAAGTTAGGAAAACAGACTGAAAGTTACGTCTTTTTTAAAAATTATTCTTTCTTGACCAAGAACAAAGTTTGGTTAGTGCTCAGCTAAGTTTGGCTGGATGCATTCGTACCACAGTAATGCTGTACCTACACAGTGCAAATAGATATATGTATCTGTGTATATGTATACACTCTTTATAACCTTTAGAATAAAAAGGTTAGCTTCTTGAAATCATTCAGTTTTAGGTCTTTTGCTGCTTACTTACCTATTTCCTTAAAAAATGTGAGACACTTTGCAAAGACAAAGTCTTTCTTGTGAAATAATTGCAATTGAAGTGGACAATATGCTAAAGAAAATGAAGAAAATGGAAACTAACAAAAATCAAGTTGGCAAAAATTTCTGTATAATCCCTAATATTTTTCCACAATCAAGTATCTATATTATCACTAATAACTTAAAAATCATTAATAATTCATTTGTTCCTTCCTATACAGAGAACAGATATTTATTGGACATGTTAAAAACAAATGTTTAATTTATTTAGGGTCTGAAAAGCTTCAGAAGCTTTCAGACACCTAGTAGTAGTGTTGAGTTTGAAGGTCAGTGAAGAGCAACTCCTTTCTGTCACAGATGAAGTTCTGCCCTTGACTTTCCATTATAAAACTCTGAGGACCTGAAGAAATACACACTTTAGTATCCTGTAGTGGCCCCATAATTTCATATAAGCAGTTTTTCATTTGACATTTGGTATCAAAGAAAATGCTTTAATAGCCTAGGCATCAAATTCTCCTTATTGTTTAAAGTTTTCACTTTCTCCATTCTTAACAAAAGCAGCTGGCCAAGATTGTTCCAGCTAAGAGGAAAAGTCAGTGATGAAGTCAGGAGTTTCACAGGAATCTTATTTAATTGATTACAGAATGACATGGTATCTTCTTTAATTCTGCTTTTCAGAGGGAAAAAAAACAAAAAAACAGACAACAAAACCTCTGCTGGGGTATGTGGAATTAAGGATTGGGTACTTACTCCAAGAAATTGCAGAGAAATATAATTTACTCTTCTTTAACTTTTGAGTCAAAACAGTGAAGCTGTTTCTTGCTACCTCAGTGATTCCTGCATGCAATTTCCTAGAAGTAAGGCTTGCCATGCACCATTTGCTGTCAGGAGGCTTTTCCTGGTGGCTGGAGGAGCCACCCCTCCGTCTGCTACCTGTTTAGGGATTCACAGCCTCAGGTTTCTACCTCGGTCCTTGCCACAAGCATATGAGTCTCTCAGTGTGAGTCCTTCTGTCACAGGAAGAACTTGGCCTTGCTGACACTTGCATTGGCATCTAGCACTAAAGGTGGTTCCCAGAGCAGGCAGTGGCTGCAGGCAGCAGGGCCAGGAGCCTCCTCTCCTCCCAACTGTTTTGAGGAGAGCTGGCCACTTGTGTAAGCCTTCAACAACTCCTGCTTTTCTTTATCAATATATGCTTTATAATATGTCCATTTGGTAAAAGAAATTTTAAGCAAAAAGGGCTGCAGGTTGGTTTTTAAGGTGTATTTGTTTCTCATAGAGTTCAGTGTAGTAACATTTATAAGTATTTTCAAACAGTCTGAATTTTGTTTTTACAGTAACAGTTTATAAACAAAGAGAAAGCATACCATAAATTAAACTGCTACATATGCAATACTTAAACTGTCTGCTTGCAGAGCTTTCATCTAGTCTGAGTCTTCTCAAAAGTGTCTTGAAATTCTGCAAATAAAACAACATTATTTAACAATAATTAAATGATAACAAAGAAAACAAGTTTAAATAATACCATTCATGTTCATAGGCCTAGAGAAATAGTATCTCAAATTGTTTTCTTACACAGAAAGCATTTTCTGCACCCTGTAGTATCCAAAAAACAATGAAAGTAATGATCTGATTTGATACACAGGCCATAAAATAACCCATAGCTGTGTTTTTCAAATTTCTTATTCACTGTTTTAATTATGTCCATCTGGTTTCCTTCTCATGAATTATACCTGAAGAAAAAGCAGATGAAGCCAAGTCCTTATCTCCAACATAAATTGGCATTATTGTTCTTGTCTGTTGTTAAATATGAGAAATTAATAACTTCCTCCTACCATTAAGGTGACTTTCAAACAATTGCTTGGCAGAAATTTATGTGCAGGGTGAAGGCCACAAGCTGACTTGGTGTCATACGGATTAGATGCTTCCTGGAAAAAGAGAGAAATACCATCTTGATTTTGTGGTTAATTTCCTGGTTTTATAAAAAGCCATATTTTAATGTATGCACATGAAAAATATTAAATTAGACAAAATAATACTTAAGTCATTTTGATTAGCAACAGAGAGACTGTTTTAATTTCTGTTGTTTGGTGTTTTGTTTTAGAGGGACAAATTAGGCATTTGTGCCTACTTTAAATGAGACACATATTAATTCTATTAATCTTTGTGTAATTTCCAAATCTTTTTTTTTCTTTTGTCCTTCTCATTAGAAAAAAATTTTAAAAATAACTTCATGAAGTAACCTGCCTACCTGGTAGACTTCAGTTTCATTCAGTTTGCTTGCTTGGGTTATTTGTGGAGTGGAATAATTCTGTTTACTTTGTTCAAATTTCTGTGCAAGATCTTTCAATATGATTCTAAGAGGCTTCTTTACCTTGAAAGAAAACAAATCAATAGAAGGTTGGTCCAGAACACTTGACCTGTCAGCTCAGCTTCCTAATAAAGCCTCAGGAATAAAGGGTACATGGAGGCAGCTATGGAAAGATTCATGTCTTATAAAATAATATTAATGTGGATGAGGGTGAAAAAGAGTGGAGGATAGTTCAGGAATTTCTATTTCATTTTCCAAAGTGTATATTCAGCCTTCAGGCTAAGATAATTTGTCCTGTAGAAGGAGGGTTTGTTTTCCTGCCTCTTGTTTAGGCAATAAAATGTGACAGTCAGTCCTTTTTGGCTGAAAGAGGCAAAAGAAGGAAAGCTTGTGAATTCCTTTTCTTCTTAACATTTTTAAGATTATTTTTTTTAGCAGAAAATGTGTTTTCATGATTCAGTGTCAATTTTTCTATGTCACTACATATGGAAATATACAGGTATCATTTTGATTGTGGAGGCCCAGCTAAGGAGCCCATAGGACAGTGCACAGAGGACAAGACTTGGAACCAAAGGTCATTTTTTATTTCAAGAAGAAAAACTTTCTCTCCAATGCTTCTGTCTTTTCCTAAGCATTTGCAGACAAGTAACCTTCAAGTGCATTTTTGCTCAACAATCGTCAACAACCAGTTCCACATCTTAAAATAGTGTGTTATTAATAAGTTCATTAGTGAGAACAGATAAATTTGCAATCCAAGTATTGAAATATACTTGAAATTCCTTAAAAAGGCATATCTGAGCTAGGGAAAGGCCACAGGTGATGAATTCAGCTTTTTTTTTTTAATGATTGGTGCTTATTTTCCCTTTTTGCCTCTTCATGGTAGTTTCCTCTTCTTACCTAAAAGCCCAGTATCTCCAGATGTTTTTCTGTTTTCAGGTGTTCTGTGAAGGTAGATTTTCTTGGAGAAAGAGGCTGTTCTCTTTGAACTGTCAGACTTCATGTTTGCTGTCACATCCTATAGATACCTATTGATATGTCAAAATACTCCTCGAGGTCCCAACATGGCACTGACATCACCAAGCACAACTTCTCATCTTGTAGATCTCCTTGAGTTTAGTCAGTGGCTTTCTTCTGAAATCAATTATCATTTCCATTAGGGCTATAAAGTTTTTAAATCTATTCAATGTCAGTGGCTGTTTTTAAAGGATTGTTCCATACTGAAAATGGTAGAGGTGTAAATGAGCAGGAATTATAGCCATCACTGAGTAAGTCACTGACCTTGAAAATGCAAAGTAAGGCAAGTGCCTAATTTGAAAATTACTGTATAATGGTTTGCTCTCAATAGAAATACACAACTCTTGCAGCATAATTACTGTGCTTTTCCTTTTTCCTTCCATTTCTTGTGACTTGTATATAAGTGTCGTTTGGGAATGAGATGTTAAAGCAAAATATGGTATCAACTAATTAAAAAGAATGAAATCTGTAGAACATTTGGGAGGGTTTTTGGCTAGCTAAGCAATAATTGAGTATTTTTGCAATGATTGGATTCATAATGTGTCGTCCATAATTTGGACTTATCTGGGTTCTTTGTGAGTTCTGCTATCCTTAACACACTGGGGAAAAATGAGTGATAATGACCCAAGATAAACATGTGAAAATTTCTCAGGTTAGAAGCTTCAGCATTTGGCAGTGCATGCCCTACTTAGCAATGTCTCTGTGTGTGTGATAAGATTGTTTTAGGCTCTTCATGACTCACTACTCACTTTTTCAAAGCTTCAGATATTTATGTTATACCAACAGGGAGGAAAAGTCCTACATAATTAGTTCTGTTTACTTGAGTAATAATTTTATTCATATACTAAGTGAAAAGTTCTGTTTACTTTAATAATTTTACCTGTATATTAAATTAAAGTGTTTTCCCTCAGATGACACAGCTAGAGCAAAATATTTCCTTTTTCATGTCCAGTTTGTTTAACTGCTGTTAAAAAGAATTCACTCCAACTCTTCCTTTTTTCAGTTCTAAATAAGAAAGAACTGCATAATACTGCTGTCTATACCTGACTAGCATAACTTATTTTAATAAGCTGGGATTTCTTACCTGGACTCAACTATTTAACAGGAGTTGTGCCAAGGTTTCTAAGGAAGTTCAGGTCTGGAATGCAAAGCAGGAAGATGGGGGATGAACTGGATTTCTAATGATTACTTGGAAGGTTAACTTTTTAACCTGATACTCTGTATATTACCTGGCTGTTGTTCTCAATGTGGCAGGTTTTTGGCAACTCCAAGGTGTTTCTGAGGCCACAGCATGTAATTGTAACAGAGAAGGAATGATTCTTTCAGAGGTAGGCTCTTCTAATAAGCTCAAATAAAATAAACAAGCTATTTGTTTCAATGACACTGGGTTAGATTCGAAAATCAGGCTCTCAATAATTATGTAGTGCCTGTGAAAATATTCTTCTGTATTGTTTATATTACAGTGGGGTTGATATATTCTTGAATGGAGTCCAATCCTTTCAGCAAAGGTGTTTTCCTAGTATACCTTTGGATGCAAGTTGTATTTTCTCAGAGTAATTCATCTAGCTTGTAATAATAAATGGCATCATAGAATTTACAGAGCTACCTTTAAAAATATAAAATGAAGGTCTTGGCTTTACCCAGGCAGGTTGTAGGATTGCAAAGAGAATACAAATATGTAATTCTGAGAGAGTTTGTCTGAGTTGAACTATACGTGCACTTGAGGTTACACAGACCTTTAGAATCTTAAAAAGCAGGAAACGAGTGCATCATCCAAAATGTATTGTGCACTGTAATTGTGCTGTGGTTAGTTCACATTAAGTTTCAATTAGACAAGAATGTGAAAGGACCATTTAATTAGTCAATAAATATCTGTCGCTGGAAGTTGACAACCTGGAAAGTTGTCTGCTTTGGCGGCTGCTATCCCACACAAGTCCTGTCAGGCAGGATGTGTCATTAGATGTTGTGCAAGACCTCACCTCAGACTGGAACACTTTGGAGCAAATGGGTTTAACTTGGATCCTCATGCTGTTGTTAGTGATAGGATGACAAGAACAGTGGAATTTTTTAATAAGAAAAAATAAAATTATGAAAGTCTTAAGTAACAAGCAGCCTGTGTCATCTGTGTCATATTATGTAACGTATCAAACTGTCATTTTCCCCTATGTATGATGTGAGATATGCTTAAGACTTAATCATCCAGAGTTATTAAGTAGAAATTAATTAAATGTGTGTAATGATGTGTTTCTTAGAAATAATTGGTGTGATTAAAAATCCAGCTTTAATAACAATATCATCAAAAAGTTTTTCATTGAATTTCCTTTTTCTTTTAACTAAAAATACTAAAAATGGGTTTTAAGAGGACATTGAATTAGTTTAGATAATTAGATTTTCCTTCTTAAAAAATTGCTAATGCCTGCCTATTTGCCATCCTGCTTGTACACAATTACAGTCATATGGAATATAGTTAGAAACACATGACCTCTTCAGAAGCGAGGATTTTAATAATAGATCTTGGTTCTTAAATCTGTGCTTTCTCAGTTCATGAGTAGTGGGAACTCCCTTAGGTAAAATTTTATAAAACAAGCATTGACTGTAACTGTCTTTTCCTTTTTTGGTTTCTATTTGTTGAAGAGCTACGATGGTATCTGTTTAAAGACACATGCTATAACAGTTGTGTTTAATGCTGAAACGTATTGTCATTGTGCTTCGCGGTTTTCCAGTGGTAGGTCGTGGATTTGGATTTGCTTTTTGGGTTTTTACTTGAGTGGAGATGCCTTCACCTCACGGGCTGTGCATGCAATGTGTTGCACCTTTAGTAAAGGCACCTTTGCAGTGCTGATCTCCAGTGGGGATTTTCTGCCTGTGTTCCCATATTCTTGGATAAGTCAACAGGAGGTGAAACTCGTGTGTTGTAAGACATGTTGGAGAGGTGCTGGTGGTGCTCAGGAGAAGCCTGACTGCTCTGGAGGTGGGGTGCATTCAGCTCAAAGGGCTAGAAAATGTTCTGGTTAGAGCTGCCAGGAATGCTCAGAGTCATCAGGGAGTGACACACACAGCACATCTCTGCTCTTGCACCAAACCCACCTGTTCTGGGAGAGGCCATTGCCATGGCCACAGCTCTATAGGACTAACTATCCGTTCACTCTTCTCACCCAAGAATTATGGCTTTACTGGCCCTGGAATGGAAGGCATAAATGTAGCAGAGGAGGAAGAGGCAAGGCTGAAGTTGCTCAAAACTCTCCATTATTTATGGAGTTACTCAGATTGCTAGGATTTTGGACTTGAGAAACACAGGCGTCCTTCACTGGTGTGATTTTTTCCCCCTCATAGATAAGGACATTGCAGACACTTTCTGCTCTCTTCCTCATCAGACCCCCTGTGCAGAAGCTGGGGAATAGAAATAGTTGGCTGTTCTCCTTCTGTGTCTTGAAGGATATTGTAAGGAGGATGTAGCATCAAGTGAGATAAAACATTTATAAAGGGAGTGCTGGAGGACTAAGAGGTTAGTGAGTGGGGTGTACTGGAATCAAACTGGTGCATACAGAATGTAGCATTATGGTGAAAAGAATGGAACATCATCCCAGTTCTTGGGGAAAGTATTCTCTTAAAGAAACTGTTTTGAAGAATCAAGAGAAACAGATAATTAAAAACAGAAAGGCCTAGACTAGTAGCAATGGAGTATACCTCATGGAAGCAACATGCAGTAGATTGATTTCTTTTACACCTCTGAAGAAAACATAAAAAATATTGTGCACCAGAAATCAAACCAAAAAAATGTCTGTTGTCAGGTGCAGAGAGAGAAAAAACTTTCCTTCATTTATTCTTGCAGCTGAAATGAGTTGGTTCATGAGCTTGTTTCAAGACTTCTAGTTTTCTGTTGCTATAATAAAATCTAGCTCTTGCTTCTAATGAAATTGGCAGCCAACTTCCTCATAGAAAACACATTATCCCACAAATGAACATGGGATTAACCCACTGATAAGTAACACCAAGGTATTTCATTGGCCTTTCCTGCCCTTTGCTGAGTATGGATCAGAAGATCTGACAAAAGGAAAGGTATTCTCCTGGTAACAATCACTTCCACTCACATTACAGAAACTCAGAGAAGCAATATTCCTGCTTTCCTAGCAGTAAGCTCTTTTTAAAAGGTGCATACAATTTCCCCCACAATGCTGACAAATCTAATTGAATTAGTTAACATCCTGCCCATATTTTTCCATAATCTTGTTCTTCTGCCAGTGAGAGACATTTCTACATTTCACATTTAAATATTCCCTTGCTATGGTCACAACCATGTCTGTCTGACTTGTTTTACTTGATGCCTAAAATGTCAGCAGAAAGCATTTGTAAGGGATTTAAATAAAAGTGTTATCCTGCTCATGTTATACAAGATTTTCCTTGTCTAGTAACTGGCATCTTTGGCAAGGATGAAGAGATATTAAATCAAATTTGGCCAGCTTTTTATTTTCTGAAATTCTTTTTTTTCCAAGGGATTTTTATTGCTGCTACACTGAATCCTTTACATAATGTTTCCTAAAACATAATTGCTATATCTGAATTTAGCCTTTTGTGCTGTAGAATTTATCTCTAAAGTGAACTAACACAAAACTGTTATTTCCACCATTGTAACCACATTTACTATTCCATTTGATTTAGATATATCTATTATTGCTTGTGTTGCAAAGTGCCTGCGTTTCTTAAAAAGAAAAACTGTCATGTTCTCAATGGTTTTTTGCAAACCACTTTTTCCTGTTTGGTTCTGATGCCCAGTGGATTTGAAATTGTTTTCTTTTTCTTTTTATTTTTTCCCCAAACTGGCAGCATTGACAGTTGTTCTTTATTTATCATTGTCTCACCAGAGTTTGAGAGTATTTTATCTAGCCTACTTGATGATAGTTTAATCCAATAAAGTAAAGCTTGAACATATTGCTAATCAATAGTCTCGTCACTTAGGGGTTGAGCCAGTTTGGTGCTAGAGCTTCCCTTCCTGCAGAAAAGCCACCAGCAGAGGCAGTGCAGCAGAGAAACGAGAGCTGACAAGGACGTGCATGAACCTGACCTCTCAATATTTCAAAGGAGTTGCTCCCTTGGATGGGAACAGTTCTGAGGTG
>NC_139486.1:50426546-50461546 GCF_008360975.1 Lichenostomus cassidix
GTGACATTCAGTGAGGTCACAGGTGATGATTTAATGGGTGAATGAATGATCTCAGGTAAAAGGGACCCTACAGGGTACCAGATAGGCTCAGGTACAGTGATTTGTACAAATTCATCCGTGAGTACAAGACAGCTACTGTAATAGTAATTACTGTATGCTAACTAATAATTGAACACAGTCCCCAAAATTTGTTCTGATTTAGGAAAGAGTGTTTCTTAAGTGTAACAGCTTTAGAAAAGCCACAGAAATATTTCTCCCAAATTCACTGTGTGCTTCAGTTATTGTTAGTTATTGGAGGATACCATTAATTAGTTGAGTTGGATTGGATGACCTGGTTTGCTGGGAAAGACAGACTTATTAGAAAGGTCAGTAATTTATACTACTACAAAAATTCTTTTGTTCAGCCCAGGAATGACCTAGTTTTGCCTTTTCTTTTATATCTCTATGAAACTCAAAGATGCAGAAAGTAGGGCAGGAGAAACTGATGAGATATTTGCCCAAATAATGTGGTCAGTTGCTGTTAGGTTATTAACTAAGTTCTTATTCAAGGAACCAGGTTTAAAGCTAAAATAGGGTTGAGTGAGAGAGCCTGGGCACAAGCATAATAATCTGTTAAGAACAGATATTCCTGCAAAAGGGGTGACTTACAGTTTGCATTACTTTTCATCTGATATTATTATTGCTTTGCAGATATCTTAAACTGATTGCTTTGTGATGCTGAATGAATTCATTGTAGTCTGGTATTGAGATTGGTTGTAGACTGTGGAAGTGATAGCAAAGGATGAAAAAAATATTTTTCTATAGTTATAGCAAACCAAACCACTGCGTGTTCTTCCACTGCATATTTTGAAGTGAAAACCTCTTTGTTTTCTATGTCTCTTGTCAAAAATACGAAGCTTTGGTATGTCAGTGCAGTCTATTCAAATGGAAAGAACCATTTAGATATTTTTTTTCCTTTAGAGCCTCATCTTTTTCCAGCGCTGTAGCTGTTCCCCCTGGCAAGTTCCAGCTACGTTCGAAATACTCAAATAAGATGGTCTGATAAGGTTGCCTTGTCTCTTAGGTTTTTACTTATTTATAGGAGGAAATGTTTAAATGGTATTTAGAAGAAATAATTACACAGGGAGTGCAAAATATATTTCTTACTGGTGTTTCTTCCCTCCCTCCAACCTGTTTTCGTGCTATGGGTCAGGACTTAACAGCTCTCAAGAGTGTCTGGCTGAATAGTGGCAGGCTTCTAAATCTCAAATCAAGTGCTCTTCAAAGCACCTTACTTCACTTGAGATAAAAACTTGAGGCAGGTTTTTTTCTATCTGGCCTATTCATCAAGTATAATCTACTGAATTGTTGACATTTCTAAACACTAAAGGGATTTTAAAGATCTTATTGCTCTAAAGAGACTTACTTGTAGTACAGAATAAAGAAGTGAAATGAAAAAAATACTGACACATGAAAAGTACAAAACTAAATAACTGCTAGAAACAGCTGAAAGCAAATAGCTGTAATTTGACATATAGTTTCTTTACAAAACAGATTTTTGATGTAGGAATCTGCTCAGATGTTCAACCCTCCCCCTAACTTTCAGATAAATAGTAGTGTTTATTTTAATCAAAATTAGTCACAGGAGTCTTGCATTTAATGTGATAGCAGTTTCTGTCATTCATATTTAATATATTTGTGTTCATTTACACTGATACCTACTGTCTGAAACAGAATTGTTTAAAAAGAAATTAGTTTGACCTGTCTTTTAACCTTTCCCCTTCTCATTCTGTTTAAAGTTCCTTTAAAGCATGGGTTTCCCAAAGGGTGGGCAGAATGACCACTTGATCACCAATGCAGTTTTTTCTTGTTTCGATAAGTAATATCAGTCATTTAATAAAAATATGCCACAAGTTTTCATACCCAAACAGGTTGAGCCAATATTACAGATATTAAATTACACTTCAGGGATTTCTGAAGTCTAAAGATTATTTGGAAGTAACACTACAAAAGGCTTTGTTAGCTGGAGTTTTGAACTGTAGCCCTGAGTCACAGTGGATTAGTGCTGGAGAGATATTAGAATATGAATTATGTAATGTCTACATCCTTACCTGGGAGTTACAGGAACTGAACATACTTCCTATATCAGTGTCAGTTTTAGGGTGAGGAGACAATGATATCAGAAATACCTTTTTTTTTTTTTCTTGTTCTGGCCTGCTTTTTGCCTTAGCATGAAGTGTCTCACAGTGGCATTTGCCACTGCAGAGCTGAAGCTTCTAGTTTGTGAAAAGCTGCAAAAATAAACTGGTCGACTGTTTTGCAGCCCTAGCTTGTAAATGTGCAGAATTTTGTAAACCGGCGATGTATTTGTCTATCTAAATGATACTTGCTTTTAAAACAGAGGTTAGGAGCAGTGGTTTGCACTTACCTAACCCTTTTTCATTTCTCTCACACTGTTTTAAAGTGATTGAATAATTTGTGTTTCTCCACACATAGTAATCCTGCAAAGCACTCAGAAAATACCTGTAGCAAAGAAGAGCTTGTCCATGCATGAAAAGCAAAATTTAAAAAAAAGGATAAGAAGCTTCAGAAAATTAGTCTGCTTCAAAAAGCTATTAAATTGTTCCTATCCCTGAAGCTTTACAAATGTGATAATTGTTGTGTTCTGGTCGTGTGATATGTTTCTGCACCAAGCTGAGGCACTTCCCTGTTGCTGAAGCCCTCATGTCTGGAGGAGGGACTGGTGGGCTGTGGAACAAGGCTAATGAATCTTCCCTGTGGGCAGCACGTGCTCCAGGTCTGGACACCCAGAAATGCTTCAAAGATATGCTGGGCTGCCTAGCAGTGGAAATTTTCTAATTCTAGTTGACCTAAAAAAGTAAATAAATAGCATAGAACCTCTCCCTGTATAAAACAACAATATCCCCTCCCAGCTAACGTTTACTTTTTGAGCTGGCAAACCAGTCATTGAAATGCACTTGTAATGGAGACCTGCCAGTGTGAGTTACCTGTCTTGGTGCAGAACCTTTCTGTGAAGTGTTGAAACCTATCTGGACAATTTCATCAAGAGTCAGAATATATTTTTATCAGTTAATGGGTGCAGTTGCACCCCCTCAGTAATGGCTTTTAAATGGGGGTATTAATGAGTTTTCTGAAATGTGACAGAAACTTAAGACAGAAGCCTGGTAAATTACAGTGAACTTTAACAGACAGTTTTGGATGCAAACTCAAATATTTGTTTAGATTTTAAATTTAGCTGAAATTTTAGAGTGTGGCAGTAACACTGTAATCCTGGAACAGATGCTCCTGCTCTGAGTGCTGTTTCGCCCTCCTCCTCACTTACACAGCTTTTGTTTGTACACACAGTGCCTTGAACACTTCTCAAGGTTCTCAGTAGAGAGACTCAAGTTGCTGTAGAGCATCGTGGGCATCACCAGCAACTCTGGAACATTTCCAGTGAGCCATCTGTGGTTGGATACGAAATCTGTACTCTGTGGCATGTTGCAATGTCATTCAAAGCAGGAGTAGACACAGTGGAGGCACTGATTCAGTGAGAAGCTTCATGGATTTGTAGGACTGAATTCCTCCCCTTGACCTTTTAGACTCCAAGTTAAGAATTTGGTTTTAAGCACTCAGGTTTCCTGAATAATCAGCAGATATGGACAAGCACTCGCAAGGACAATTCACCTCCTCCTAAGTCTATAATGTAGGTTAGACTGAATGGCTGACTTGTAGACAGCTGCAATTAGGTTGAATGAATCCGTCAGGGAAGAGAATGTGACATTAGCATCAGCATCCACCCAGACTGTCCTGAGAGCCCTAGAATTACTCAGACTTGCATCACGGGGCTCACACTCCTCTTACGTAAGCTCAGGGAGGAGAAATTCTGCAAAAAGAGCAGATCCACTGGAGAAATGTCCTTGCTTTGGACATAGATGATAACATCAGACTCATGAACTACTGCTTGAATTTAGAACAGTATTTCCCTTCAGGATTTAGGCAATATATTCCAATCTCAACTATAACATGCCTAAATTAATCTATCTCTTCCTGGCCTCCATCTTTCCCTTTCTTCACTCCATCTTTTCTTCAGCCCTTTGTCACGTGATTTTTTCCCTATGGCTGTTCCCTTTCACGCACATTTCTAAGCATTACTTTTTCACTTAAAAGGAAACAAAAATACCTTTGGCATTAAAACAGTATTTGTATATCATGGCATTCTTCCTTCTGCCTTGATTTTTTTTTACTTCTTCCTTTTTTCCCATTTTGTGTATTCAGACTATAAACTCTTCAGGACAGAGACAGTCTTTCAATTTGTGCCTGATAAGAGCTCTATCAGTATTACAGCAGTATGCTATGTAAGTATTTAGTCCAGTTCTGCTTGAAAGGTTACCGTGGGTTCCCCTGAGTTTTGGATCAGACAAGCAGTTGGACACCTGCAGTCCTTGGGCAGCCCGTAACCATTACTGATGGCTCCAACCCTCTTTATAAGGGGGAGCTTCTTCATTATCCAGAAACTACAGCTAGGACTTAAGGGGGTCTGTTCCTTGGACGTGTGATGAAGGACACCCCATGGTGCCTGCCAAACACTGGGCATTTTCAGGAGTCAGACATGGCAAATCTTCCTGATATTTTTATCTTTCACTTGAGTCCCTTCACATGTAACAAATCGTTTTTAACACATTGGAGTTTTTCTTTGGAAGGAGTTTGTTTTGACAATTGAGTGTACTTTCCTTTCCTGTCACTGAAAAGTAATGACTGGAGTTGCACATACAGAAATGTACCCATCTCTACTCAGTCTGGAACTGGAACTTCTTCAGCCACCCAAAATACCCTAGGGATGCCTTTTACACAAACATGTACAGAACTGAATTGTATTGGTACAAATATCTCTGAACAACAGCCAGTGTTATAAAACTAAGCTTGAAATTCAGACTCAGGGATCCAGATTTCTGGTCAGAAAACAGAAACAGTACCATGTGGCACATCCAAACAAATCAGCACAGTTTGAATTTAATTCTCCTGGATATTATCATATGCCTTCTGTAAAGCAGATACACTGGAAAGCTGCAGTGTTCTGAAATGTAAAATGGATTTTTACAAAAGCTGTCATAAAAGGATGTAGGTTTATTAATGGTTCGTAATTTTACCACATGTCCTTTAAGGTGCTGTTTAAATAATCTCTTTGTACTATTGGAAACCCACAATAAAACATCACTGTTCTGTAAATGAGGTGAAAGTGAGAATTGCCCTGGTTTTATTTTACATTCTCTAAGTGGTGGAAAGTAAGAGTTTTAGTATTGTGTTCAAATATTCTCAGTATTATTATCTATCCTTTAGCAGACAGATGGATATATAGGTAGAAGTTTATTTGTCATCTATTCTTACTGGAAGCCCTCTGAACCTGATGTTAACAATAGTTAACATCATGATGGCTTCAGTTGTGCTTCAACTTAAAAAAAAAAAGTAGGGTGTGCATCTGGTAGGTGTGATTATTTTCACACGGGTTGATTTAGTTGTATTTTTTTTTAAAGTCAATCACAGTTACCTGAAAAGTAGAAAATTTTAGAATGCTCTTTTTAGAAGTCAAGTCTTTTGTTCTTTATGACCAGTTTAGAAAATGTATCCATCGCTGTGATCTAAAAATAGTAATGTAGTGTCTGTGAATACAGCAGAACAAGAAGAGAGTTCATGTCCATTATACAGAGAAATAGTTACCAACTGTTTTATCTCCTGAATTTGTTAAAATACTGAGCAAATTGTAATGTGAACAGGAATGTAAGAGATTCATAGTAAATGGTTTAAGAATAATTTGTGTAAGACTGAAATGCAGCTATGGGATAATAATTTGGCTCCATCCTCTCCATAAGAGAAATATTGTCAATGCTGAGACACTGTCATTATTTGTGAACCAGATTTCACAACAGCCATATGATTTCTGCTTGGCACAGGTCTAGGCCAGTTGGAATGACTTTTCTATTCCTTGCTGAGAGAGCTAACAATGTCTTCAGTGGCAAAGGGCTTATTGTTTAGTTATTGACAAGAGAACTTATATTAACTCAGAAGTTTTAGGTTTTGTGGCATTAATAAAAATGTCATGTATTTTCACAGCGATATTTTGGTATGTGAGTAGTTACAAAGTTATGTCAATATAAGTGATGCATCATTCCAGTAGACTACATATCATATAAAAGAGAATTTATTTCATCATGTTACATGTATCTGGTGCCCTTCAGCTGGTGAGCTTGACCAGAGATGAAGCCAAAACTTGTTGTAACCTCCATGTCAAATATTTCAGAAAAACCTTTGGAAGAAATTTAGTTTCATACCAGCACATCTTTGTGCTTCTATGAAGCCCAAAGGTAGAAATCACTACTAGTAATTACAGGTGAGGTAATAATAAAAAGACATAAGAGGGAAAACATAACACAAGTGGTGCACTGCAGACATCATAAAGAGGAGAGGAAACACTAACAGGAACTCAGCCTTTCTGCTGCAGTCTGTTCCCATTCTGTCTTGTGTGGGCTTTATGGAATGGGGAGAGTTCTGCTTCAAAGGGAAGTAAGTAGGATGAAAACTCCCCAACTAAGAGTCTGCATCTTTCATTTTCCCAGCATTCCTAAAATTCTTCTCCCCACCCCCCTCTTCCCCCTAAACCAAATCCCTTCGGCTTTGGTGACTTCAGTCTTCATGGAGTTGTAGCAAATGGAAGTAGAAGGGATCTAGAGAGGTCATTAACCCATCTCCCTGCCCCAAGGCAGGGCTGCAGCCATGGTAGACTAATAAGCTTTTTTTTTTTTTTTTTTTGGTCAAAGATCCAAATAAATGAATTGTAAAGATTTTTGGGAAGTTTGGGTTCAGTTGTTAAAGCTTTGTGTAACTCTTCACAGAGTCACAAGGTTGACTTCAGTGGAATTACTTTAATATGAATCAAATTAAGAACAAACTATCACCTCATTTTTAATGAGATTCAGTGATTTTGCATCACTCATATTACTATGTATATTTTTGCTACAGTATTACACTTATAATAGGTATGAAAATAGAATAATTATTTTGGAGTAATATACATTACTTGCAGTTTTGATTTTTTCCAATACATGTGTATCTGCTTATCGCATTGTTGCTAAAAAATTTTGTATTCTTTATTGCTTAAAGCATTTTACAGAATATGTGATTTTAGTAGCCTTCAATTAATTTTATGAAATTATGCTGTGTCTTGAGTGCTGTGTCTTCCACCTCAATTATCTCTGTATAAAAACAGTTTGTACAGAAACACATTTCCTCAAATCTGACAAGTAATTTTTGAACTGTTTGTTTCTCATCCTGAGTGAGTGTAGTCCTGGATTTCACTAGTTGCCTCCACAGTGCAGTGGCAGTAGATTCCTCAGAAGAATGTGTAGCTGATGTGTGTAGTTGTGCAGTAATCAGTTCTTTAACGTTATCTCTGGTAGCTGTCTCCTTTTTTAACCTGTCACTGGGCTACTTAAGTTCAGTCATAGGTTTTTACTGTATTTTCAATTCCTTTCATAGTCAGTTTAAGCATGTGTGCTGTTTCTATGCATTTTGTAACTGAAGTATATACATCAGGAGAGGCTTTTAGGAAAACTGCTGGTCAGTCCTCTTAGTACTGAAGAGAAAAAAGGCTTGACATTGGTAAACCTGGGGAGTTTATAAAGCACTTGGTAGTATTTTTGTATAGTAGAATTTTAGAAAATAAATTGCCCCCCAACCAAACGGAGCAGCCCACTGGAAGTTCCTGAAATAGCCATGATGTGGATCTTTACATCCCAGTCTTACATGGCAGACCAGTGTCAGATACAAACCATCAGTCTGTATTTGGTCCTCAGTGCTGGGACTGGGCTCACTGAGTGCTCTGTGTCCCTTCTGAGCTCTCCTCTTACATAATCTCATCTTCCACTTCTGCCCTTTTTTTTTTTCCCTGTTGAGAACAAATAAAGTAATTAGAAGTTTTCTTCAGGCAGAGGGAGGAGCAGACACAAAGTATGTAATAAGTTTTGTCTAAACTGTTTTCCTTTCGTAATGCATGCCCTAAAGCTGTGTGCTTAGCTGGGTTCAGTGTAATTGTCCCTGCCCTGCAAAGCCTTCCGGACTGCCCAAAACAGCACCACAACTCACATCGTGCCCCTTCCCCAGCTATGCCGTGTCCACAGTATCCTTCTTCCAGAGCCAGTTATTTCTTCAGCCAGTGAAAGAAAACTAGAGTCTGATTCTGAAGATGCTGAGTTTAAGCCTTCCTGACAGCCTCTGTGGGTGAAAATACTGTGTGGTCATGTAATTAAACACACTGTAATAGTGCAGATACACGATTAACTTTGTACAAAGGAAGTTTACTCCAGCATTCCCTCGTTTTTTGCTGATAAACTTTACCTTTCTTTAATATATGCTCTAAGAAATTATCCCAAGGAGGGTGATTATAGGATCCTGTTTTCACTTGCATGTTTACTTTTGCCACATGATTACGGTTTTGCCTTAAAATACTGTTGCCCTGCCAGCTTGCTCTTGGCTACAGGAAGTTTTGTGTTTCTGCAATATTTAAGTGAAAATGTTAAATTATTTAAGATAATTTCATGTTGAGCATTTATGCCAGGGATGGGGGTTTGCTGTCCTGTGAAAACCCACCTGTTTGGCACACTCAATACATTCAGCTTGACTCTACTCCAGGCATTTACCTGCTTTTTGGACCAGGTGAGCCCCTGCCTGTGCCCACACTCTGTGCTGGAGCACCAGGGCAGAGGACAGGGGCAGGGAGCAGGAATGGGAAGCAGTGCCAGCAGGGGAGAAGGAGGACAGGTCAAGAATAGGTGAGAAGAGAAAGAGGAAAACAAAATAGGGGATGAGGAAGACAAGAGGTTGAGGCAAGGAAGGCTAGCCTGGTGCTGAGTTTGAACATAGGTTTTAGAAACAGGAGCAGGAAATGGAAACAGAGGCAAGAGAAATACAGGACTTTCAGGGGCAAGAATGAAGAGCTTGGAAGCAGAAAGCTGACTGGAGACTGCAGATAACCAGAGAAGAGACATTTTTGTCATGAAAACTAGTTGTAGAATGACAGGCCTGGACAAGAAGGATTGGAAATGCCAATGTGAGCAAAATCATCCTGATTCTTACCAGACTGATCAGAGGAAGAGAGATTGAAAGGGATGGAGGTCAGAGCTTCAGAAATAGAGAAGTCTGTCCACCATCTTATCCTTAACTGAGACTTTAAATGTGTTTGTTTCTCTGTGGTCAGCAAGTATCTGAAAATATCTGTTTTTATTGGGGTGCTGGTATTCCAAAAGGATCACAGCCTATTCATGCCATCACATACTGCCTTAGTTCAAGTGACCATAATGTCCCTATTGGTGCCAAAAATAAAGGCCTGTTTCTTAACCTATAGATGTCATAATGCCATGCAATGAATTTCCAGTTTGTTTGGGGCTTAAAATTTAGAATATTTTTAATGGGGTTAAAATATTTACTAGGAAGATTTTTTTCAGCCCTATATATGTTTTTAAGGTCCACACAGGAAATTTAAGGGATGATATTTTGAAATACCTGTGCAGGCTTTGCTCACAGGTAGCATGTGTGTGTCCAATGATTCAGATCTTAATGGCAGGGTAATACTCAGTTGTTTTCAAAGGACTCTAGTGGGGTGTGTTGTTCAGAATACATCTGCTCTGAAGATGAATGTGGTTTATGCAGTGAAATGAGCTTCCTGGAGAACCAGCAATTTGCTAAAGTGTTTGAAAGTTGGGATTGTAGAGAGAGCAGGGATTGCAGGAGGAATGGTCTCGTAATTAATACATGGAAGGATATCATGGAAGGTATGATGTGTCTTTGCCAATACCACTGAACATGTGTGTGATCATGTTGCTTCAACACAACATTTTTGTTTCCATACTCTTATTTTGTCTCTTCCTTTCTGAGTGCCTGACTTGGGGTTCTTGAAGAACTACTAAGCACTCACAGCTGCAAATGAAGTTAGCATTTGAACATGTAAAATGCTAAACATTCTGAAAAAGCAAGTCCTAACTGCCTCAGATTGTGTTTCTGAAATTTCTTTTGCTATGTGTTTTATGTGGCTCAATTCCCTGTCTCTAAAATGGAGGTAACTTTGCTGCCTTCTCTCACAAGAATATTAGGAAAATAACACAGTTGCTATTTGTGAAGCGTTCAAGTGCTATATACTGACATGTGCTATTGAAAAGCCATTCTGTCTTCAGAACAAGGTTTGAATAGTGTACAATAAATATGTCAGAAAAGTTCAGAGTAAACAGTGACAAGAAAATAAAATACTGAATAGCCAGTCACTAAATGAATAGCCAGTCACTAAATGAGCAGTGTGCATCCTCTTCACTGAAGAAGATGGAGGAAGAAGAGCATATGCCTCTATAATGGAATACTGTATCATAACAAATGCATCTGCAAAAACCTAATGCAGTTCCAACATCCAATCTGAGGATCTTTAGTTTTTCCTATCTAAGTTTTTGCAAATTTGTAAACATTCTTCTATTTTCTGTTTAGAATATGTATTAGCAAATGAACACAGTGTTGACCAAATAACTGTGTAAATATAAAAGTGTTTTTTCTTTTCTGGCCACACTTTTAAATCCAGGCCAGTGTGGCAGGGTTTGCAGTTGTTCTCTGTCTCTGATATTTAATCAGTCCCTGTGTAAGATGAGTTTGCTGAGTCTTGGTTCTGTTTGCTCTTCATCACCTTGCTCGGAATGCATTTGGCAGGCTTGGCAAAAGGGTCAGTAATTGCAGGAGGAAGGCAGTGTTACTACATGTTCCCTAGAGGAAGCTGCCTCTCCTGCTCCTGGTGAGAGCACAGAGATGCCAACAGGGAGTGGGAGAAGCTTGGATTAGTTCACTTATCTCTCTACCTCCCACACTCCACTTCCCCTGCACCCTCCACGGTACTGTACACTCTTTTAGAAAGAAAATGTGATTGAAAGATCTGCCAAGCGCTCCCCTGTACATCCCAGCTTCTCCTTCTCCTTTGCTTTTCAGTGTTTACAGCCCCTCTCATGGAATCCAGGTTGTACATTGGCTCTTCCCAGAAAATTTTGCTCAGCAGCCAAAGGAGATAGGCTTGTGCCCTGTTTGTATTGTGTTGAGGCAGAAATGAGGCATCATGGGCTGCAGTCCACAGCTACAGCCAGGCTGAACCTTCTCAGGAGTGAGGGGAGGACTGTGAGTGAAGGGTTCTCTACCACAGCCCTGGTTTAAAACAGTGAAATGTCATTGCTGCAGAGTTACTGTGTGGTATTTACAGGGAATGGGGTTGATATGTGAGTTGTGCTTCACAGGCAAAATGCAATTAATAAATACACACCTTTCTCCTGTTTCAACACTGGGGTATGGAATCTCAGCCTGGACACAGGCTTTCCTACTCCTCATGTATTGCTTGATGCATTTCCTTCCCCTGGAGAAAACAACAACACAGTTCTTCTCCCAGTGCTGCCCACAGCCAGGAGTGGCCAGTGGTGGGAAACCCTTGGGATCATCTCCCAGGTTATGCCCAGTTGCACACTCTCAGAGCCAGCAAGGAGCTGAGCAGTCAGCTCATTCTAAATACAAAGATTTCTTTTGCTTTTTTTATTGAATTCTTATGACACAGAAGTTCCAAAAATATTGAGTGAAAGGAAGCTGTGTTTACCTGTTGTGATAAAAGCAAAAATGTAGCAAAAGCTGAGAATAAGGATAGTCCACACAGCCTCCTAATACAGTTTTGCAGCCACTACTGTTCTGTTCCCTTCAGAAGCATATGCATTTTAAAAGAACCACCCAGTTTAGCCTTTGCCTACTAAATCTTTCAAGAAATAAGCTCCTTCCATGATACCAGTTTCATAAATTATTGCACTGTACAGAAGATGCTCAACTGTCTCATCTGACCAGCTTTCAGTGCCTCACTGTGTCCAAAAGCAAGCCAGTAACTAAGCAAGTAAAGCCTCAGTTTTACATTAATTTTCACCTTACTTTGCAATAGCTAAATGGTAATGTCATGTCTTTTATATATCTCCAGTGTAAGAGACCCTGAGAGGGAGGGTAGAAATATTTCTGCCATAGCTGAAAAATAAGGTTTATTGTGCAAGGACCACGTGCTTGTGGGCAGCCATGTAACCTGTGTCTGTGTTTCCCCATCTGTAAACTGGATTTAATGTTCCTTCAACTCACTGGGGAGAGCAAGCTTTGATTAACATATATGATTGCCTTATACGAATTGAACTACTGTCACTGCTTGGTTTTGTTAGCCACTATCAGTAGAGTATGAAGAGGAAACATCTAGCAGAATAATGTGCAACCAGGGTGAGCCCTCTCCATCTTTTGACCATCACATAATTTATTTTCAGAGTCTGTCACAACGTGTGCATGTTTGAAATAAAACTACATTTACATCATAATGCTATAGAAATCAAATTATTTGATGTAGAGGTTGACATACAGGCAAAACACTTGTTTTTAAAGGAAAAATGCTTATAGATATAATTAAATGCCTTGTACAAATTTGTATTTTGTTTAGAAAATTTTCATAAGGAAAAAATCTATTCAAATTCACAGAATCCAATATATTGAAAACATACAAAACTGTTTCCAGGTCAGCCTAGAAAAGTGTCTGGGAAGTGCTTTATTTGTGTGAATAAACACTGATCAGTCAAGGAAAAGACCGCATTTTGAAACGCGCTATGGAAAATGAATTCTACTGTATTTATTTTTTTTTCTCCGTGTTTTTCTCTCTCCCTTCCTTCCCTCCCTCCCTCTCCCCGTCTCTCTCTCCCTCTCCCTCCTGAAAATCTCCTGCCACAGCGGCTGCATTTGCCTCCAGACTTGTCAGACACAGTGAGCCGCGCGAGCAAACAGGATCTGGCAGGATCCGCCAAACTGCTGAGCTCAGGATGTGGTGCGATGGCCATCGGCAAGAAGCACCTGGACTTCTAGTGATTTCTACTTAGCAGCTTCACTCAGATTTATATGACACTCTAATTATGAGTGTTAATGACTTATATAAATATTTTTCTTAATGATTTGACCCAGCAGTCTTTAAAAATACATGTTGTCATATGATGCCTTCCTTTTTTTTTTTTCTTTTTTTTTTTATGTTCTGGTTTCTTTGTACTAATTTTGGTCTTGTTTGGATTTTGCTTTTCGTTAAAGCTTCTGTTATGTTGGGTCCTGCCATTGTTCTGCTCCAGTGGAAACAGAGAGTATTTTGTTCCTTTCCTTAAAATACAAAAATTGTGATTACCCTTTCATTTCTATTTTTTTTTACATTAAAAATAAAAAGATATTTTTCCCAAAAGAATTTTTATATACTTTCATATAATATTTTCTATGAATAATGAGTTGGATGGTTTATTAAATAAAATAAAATAAAGGAATGGAACTAAGCAATTTATTGTCATGTGTTATTCAAAAAGCAACCTACACAGTTTTAAAAACATTCATTTCTAGAATTGAAACACCATTCTTAAATTTCAGGAAATCTCTATATCAGTTTATTAAATATGTAATGATAAATTTAGACTATATAAGGTAGTTTTTATTCTAATATGCCAGTAATTAAGAATGGAGAGGTTTAAATCAGAATATATTATAGATAATTACTTTGCCTTATGGCTTACTACATGCATTAAAATGCACTTGAATGGAATTTACTAACCAGAGAGGAAAGAATTGATTTCCTTATGTAGTTCAAAACAGTAATCCTAAACAATTGAAGTCAGCACTATGAAATTATGTCAACAGACATAATTCAAGATTGAAATTCAAACCGACAGCTACATTAATGCTGGGAAACCAGAAGAGTGCATTTGAGCTGGGGGAAGAATATCACAGCAAGCTGGTCTAAAGCAGGGCAGAATATACAAGTAATTCAGGCTTTTGTACCCTCAGATATACAATCTGTGAACTTCTAACTGCTTTGTATGTATCCCTGTGTCTCTCTCATCAAACAAAGGAACAGTAAAGCAAAGCTGACCTGGGAATTAAAGTGGTTTGCATTCTTTCTTCTGAGGCTGACTTCCATTTTGAAAGGTAATATCTTCTTCTCTGCAGAACTTCCAAGCCACCCAGCTGTAAGATTGCATTACAGTTTCAAAATTTAGTCTTTATAATAGTGTATTACATGGCTGGAGTGAAATTGAGTCTTCAAAGAACGTGTTAATAGGATGCAATAATGGTAACATATTTTGATGGGTTTGGAACCAAGACTTGGTGAAGTGGTTTGCTTTTTTTTTCTGCAATCCAGGTTCTACTTTATTTTTTTCTTGACAACGCTGTGTAAAACAAAGACATAGCTTTTAAAACTGTCTAACTAATATGATGAATGTCAATCACTTAAAAAACTCCACTGTAGCATAAACACATACTGTATACAGCTTTTATTCTGAATTAGAATAATTGAATCAATGACAGTGATTTGCCAGGATGTCAAATCTATCCATCATATCCTGTCACTACCAGTTTATTTTTTGTGATCAAAATCAAAAAGACTACTATTTTGTCATCAGCTATTTCATTAGTAGTAACAATCAGGTTTTCTCTTCTATATTTTTTAGATATGCCTGTTATATTTTTTATTTCTAAAGACACAAATCCTTTTTAAATCTTTTCAAAATAAAGTTTCAGAACTGAACTGTCAGTTTAGTGAAGAAAAAAGACATCTACTTTCCTATGCCAACATATTTAAAATATTATCATTGATGTCTCAAACATTTTTTCTCTTTTTGTATTATGTGTAACACTGAATGGAAGTTCTCATTAGATACATAATTGTGCCTTTTGAAAGCACGAAATAATTTAAATACTTAGGATAAAGTGATTTTTAACAAAGGTGAAGTTTTACATAGTATGTCTTTTTAATGTAAATAACACAAAACACAGTATTTCTTTGTGGAATATAAAGTCACAAGACATATAAATTGCTGCCAACATATTCAAGTAGGTCATTGACTTAACATACGGGGAGAAAATATCATAAAAGTCACAGTCCATTTCTAGTTAAGATATTACCTGAAAATCCTTAGTGAGCAGCATGTGTGTCTATATGTGTGCCCTGTGCATCTGTAAGGCTTCACTTCCAAAAACTTCAGGAGCTTCATATTAAAGCTGACAAATCTTTTGAGTAATAAAAAGAACTCCTTCTGCAAATCCGCGTTAGTTGGGGTTTTTTTGTTTCTGAGTCACTAAACATGCTTTGTGAAATAAGTGTTAGAGAATGCAGATGTACAGTGTTGTTTACCTAAGGCAAAGACATGGAGCAAAATTTCTCTTCTTTCCTTCCAAAGTCTCCTATCAGTTACAACAACATGTGACAGTGACTTGGCTAAATCCAGCAAGCTGATAGGTGAGACAGAGCTTTGGATGTGCTACCTGAGAGCACAGATGTAGATAGAGGGTGGACAGAGATAGATATAGGGTAGATGTAGGGTAGATAGAGTGTAGGTAGAGTGTGGACAGAGTGTGGATAGAGTGTAGATTTCAATTGTTGCATCAACAGCAATTTTGACTTGGGAAGCCAGAGAAATGTTTAGCTGGTGATTTTCTGTGCCTTTTCCCCATAACCACTCTGTGCCTGTTAAGCTCCTGTGTACGAAGCATCCTTCTCTCTTCCTTTGACTTGGAGACAAATATTTAACTAAGGGGAGCAGCTCGGGTAATCGAAGAATGGGCACAGCCTCTTCTGACAGGCTGTGGCAATGTGCTACCAGCTCCTTTTGGCATCTCCAGGGGCCCCTTGCTGGCTTGGACGGAAAGTCTGTGCCATCCTCACTTGTGCTCAGAGGGCTCCTTTCCACCGAGATTGCAGTATGAGGCATTTTTGTTTATTGCGATTTTTAAGCAGAACTTCCTACTTTTTAGCAGGCTACAAACTGAAACCACCAAACTCAGCAGGGAAATAATAGATTCATCCCAGTGAAGACGTTCCCAATTCAGCACAAGAACCTGATCTTTACAGAATTGTGACACACAGTCAAGAAAGCAGTAATGAAATTTAAAACGTTGTGCCTTTAATATGTCAAATAAGAATTCTTTATATAATTTCTGTTGTGTTGAGGTTTTCAAAATACAAGTATTTGGAACATGAGAAGAATATTATCATAGATAAGTCTTTTTCTCTGTTTGTAAAGACATTTCAAAAGCAATTTCCAGGGTGCAGCTGTATTCAATTTTCTGTTACACTAGCTACAAGCATCTGGAAATGGGCATTCAGCGACTCCAGATTTGATACCTGTGGTAGTACACAACTGGTTTAATATTTAAATTTAATATTAAGTAGTGATGTTCTTCCAAACACAGCTGTTGGAAAAGTGTGGAAGCCTAACTTACAAAAATCTTTTACCATGCCAATATTGGAAGGTGAGCTGCTAATCAAGTTTTCCTGAAGCCACAAGGTTGTAACACAGCCTAATAAAAATGTGGATATACTACGAGTACTAAACTCACACACACTGTCTCACATATATTAGACAAGTATTTTCCCAGGATCCTATATTAGAAATTTAGTAGACTGTTTTCTTTTGCCTGTGCTGGAGAAACATCATAGCTACAGAGCACAACTGAAAATAGGAAAGAAAATGCCTTTATGCCTTTAAGAGATGGTGAAAGCAAGTTGTATCCCTCATGCCATCTCTTGGGGTTTTTGTTTTCTCTTGTGAGCTACCTGAGTGCCAGGCCTGCCTACATTTCTTTTTTTAATCACACTGAGAACATGGTGGTGCTTATTTAATAATAAATGTACCTGCATAGAAAAAAAGAATGAAAGTAAATCCTCTTCACCTTAGGGGAAAAAAGGCATCTCAAATCGAGGGGAGAAAAAAAAAAAAAATCCACTGCTATTTTTTTTCAGGTTCTAGTTAATACAAGCAAATATTAGTCTCCTTTTTTTTCCCTCCCCAAAAAAATGAGATCTGCTGAAAACTTGTCTGCTTATTTAAACTCCGCCTTTAAACAATTTTGAAAGTTACCAAGAACATCAAACTAATTCACAGACCTCCTGCTCATATCAAAACAGACACATCTTTTATGTTTTCAACATTTTATTGCATGTGGATTTTCTGGACCTGTAGAACTTCTGAATCTGAAAAGTCTTCCAGAGAATTCAGTGATAGGTTAAACCAGGGGCAACCTGATAGGGTAAGGTCCAGAGGATCTTTTACAATTAAGCAGATCTAGAGAATTTTTAACTCCATAATAACCTCCATATGTATTTTAAAAATGTATTTTAATGTCTTCTGTCATTGAAGATAAATCTAAAATCCAAAATATAGCAAGAATTTTTTTTTTAAGTCTTTATGCTGGCAGAGTTTGAGTCTGAATGTTCATGCCCTCAGAATGTTCTCAGCACTTACAGTGTCAGAGGTATTCTCTTGAAAGTCTTGAAAGGGGTGAATTTTGATGCACTCTCGGATACATCTTTTGAAGTTAGGTTAGAGCAGATGCACTAAAGAAAGCTCTTGCTGGAATTTCGTGGGGCTGGACTTAGAGAGGAACAGAAAGGATGAATGGGTTGGATTTAGATATGAAATCAAGCAGTTTTCTGTGCCTATATTTTGAGAAAGGTTATTGTGTGGAGAAAGAGCTGTAAGCCTGTTTCAAACATATTGCCTGAGTGAAACTTTTCAGCAGTTCTTAGAATGAATTTTATTTATATTAGCAAAGTATATCACAGCTTCTACTCATAGACCAGGACTGCTTGTGCAGGGCATCGTTCTTGACCTGGGATTTGCCTGCCTACAAAGCAAATTTGGCTTCCTGAGCTGTTTTAAATCAGTAGGACAGGGATCATTCTAGCAGGACTTGACACCAGTTCTAGCTCCACTGTCTCCAGCTCTCAACCACAACTGGAAACTGCAGCTTCAGCACTTCATTCCTGACCAGGGAAGTTTTAGTCCATCCATTTACCTTCTGGGCACATTCAGCATCTCTATGGATCCAGCAGATGAGCTGGTCACACACAAAGGTGCCTCTGCTATCCATCATGTGTCATGAAACTCCTGCCACCAGCATGGCCTCACACTTGGAAAAGGTAGGATAATCACAGAATCCCAGGACGGATCAGGCTGCAAGGGACCACAGGGAGTCATCTGGTCCAGCCTCCCTGCTCAAGCAGGGCCATCCCAGAGCACACAGCACAGGATTGTGTCCAGATGGTTCTGGAATGTCTACAGTGAGGGAGAATCCACAGCCTCTCTGGGCAGCCTGCTCCAGTGCTTCATCACCTGCACAGGAAGGAAGTTCTTCCCCTCTCAGAACATCTCTTCTCAAGACTGAACTGGCCCAGCTCCCTCAGTCCATCCTCATAAGAGAAATGCTCCAGTCTCTTCAGCATCTTTGCTGCTCTCCACTGGACCCACTCCAGGAGCTCCATGTCTCTCCTGTGCTGAGGAGCCCAGAGCTGGACACAGCACTAACAAACAGATCTCAGTCAAGACTAGATAGGGAGTGACAGAGAGAGGAAAGTACTTGGAAGAATTCTCCACCATGATGAAATTTCCATTTATGGTCCTTCCCAGACTATGTCCAGGGTAGTTCAGCAATTTTTGAAAATTGATTGAGTGAAGAGTTTGACAGCACAGTCATGGAAACAGTGGAGTTAGTAAGTCCATCTGTGTGCGAGATCATGTGGAAGTCTTCCCAGGAGCCACCTCAAACCAGGAGGTTCATTCCAGCTCTCCAAGGTTCATGGCTGAGGAGCTTCAAACATTATCGATGCACAGGCTTCAGGCAGGCATGTAGAACTTGTCCCAACAAAACAGAAGGAAAGAGGATGGAAGCACAAGCAGAGTGGAGGGAGCCACAGTTACTTCAGGGGATTATTTTGCAGTCCTGGACTGTATAAATCTCAATGAAGTTTTAAATATATCCTTGCCCAAACAGGTATAAACCAACAGCAGTTCACGCAGAGCAGTTGAATAATAACTCAGAAAATCATCAGAACCAATAAAAACTTAATTTAAATAAGAATCCAAGAATTTGAATAGGTACTTTGCAAAGTAACAGGCTTGACTTAAATTCAGAGAAATCAAAGTGGACAACTTGCTTCTTTAAAAGTAGAAAAAATTATAAAATTTAAATGACGGGATTTTTACTTAATCCAGTCTGACAGGGGGAGTTTTAAAAATAAATAAACCCTCCCCTGCAGTATTTGAAACACAAAGCTGCAGAATACAAACTGAATGGGAATCAAACTTTGCCAAGTGAAATCTAAAGGGTGAAACATAAATGAGAGAAATATTAATTTTCTTCACTCATTATAAGTTAATATATTTATGTGAACATGTTTATCTGCTGCATGCAGTTCCATGTAAATCAGAGTCCTTCTGTTGCCCTAGATGTAATTTCTATGGAATAACTGTTCATAAACTTCTCAAAATCCATTGGCAAAGGCCTGACCTGAAGGAGGTTATCTGTGAATCTACAAACTTCTCTGGTGCAGCTGGAAAAGCTCGTATGTCCCAGGAGAGGAAGAGCTGCAATTTGCAACCCTCACCAATTTTAGCTGCCAGAGTGTACGTGAGGTCTGTCAGGTGCCTGGAGGCAATTGCAACCTCTGCTGGAGGATTCCATGCAACTTACAGCTCCAGTCAGGCACCTGAAGGGAACAAGGGTCCTCCTGGGTCACTCACAAAACCTCTGCTCACCATCTGACCCACCTGCAATTCGAGGAGGTGAGGCTCCAGCGCCTGAGAAACCACAGAGCTCTGGCAGCCCAGCAAAAAGAATATCATGGTCCTTTGTGGGGGAAAAGCAGCTCCAGCACACAGCCCACCAGCATCAGACACACCTTTCCAAAATCGTGATACTCTCACCAGGGATGTAATCAGGAAGGGGAAAGGGAACAGCACAGAAGGCCCTGAAATCCTTGGTGTGTTAAAATACAGTCATCAGAGGTTCAGAGCAAAACCTGAAGGAAAGCAGTTTTCTTGGGGGTTTTTCTCCAAGGGGCCACCTTCCAGAGAAACAACAGGGGTTCTGGCAGCTGGAGGTTTCATGGAAATCTACAACACATCAGCACTACGTATTACCAGACTGATCAAATGGTTTCATTTCTTTGAGGTTCCGTTTCTGCAAACCCTATGAAAACACCTTCATCTTCCACATGAGTGCTTTTGCAAACTATGTTAGGATAGTGAGCTATCCGGGGTAAGCTACCCTCACTGTCTGCTGATACACTGGGGTTTTCTTTCTTCACAGCTAAGAGAATGTTGGGGGAGGAATTAATTCATGTTCTAAAGCAAGAGCTTGCCAACCTGGCTCCTGTCCAAACTGTACTATCTTTACTACTATGCATTTCATGCAGGTTCCTCCAACCTCTGTATTTATTTTCTCAAAGAAATACTATACAGTAACGTATGCGAGAGGCTTCCCTTGCATCATTCTCCAGCATTAATCCAAAATTAGCTATATTCCATGCTTTGTTTTCCACCCAAAGAGGAGGAGCACGTCTTCTGGCTCAACCACTCTGGGTAGTGCAGGGCTTCAGGGGTTCCTGCACTCTTCATCCAGAGAAACACTCCCACACTGCCTTCTCTACGCGGCAAGACATGGAAAAACTCCCTCTCTGAACAAGACCAAACAGTCACAGACTCGCCTCTCCCACCCGTAATTCACATGCCTGTTTCTAGTTGGGGAGGGGGTTGTTTTGGGTGCTTGTAGGTGCCAATCACACTTCTGATTAGAAACAGGAGCTCATTAAGCAAGCAGGTGTCTTGTCAAAGAAGAATTATCTTAAAAGAGGATCCTACACCATTCCCAGAGCAGAGGAACCTTATCAGCTGCATGTGGCACAATGCTCAACTGCTAAAGCTGAGGACAAGAGCAAATGGAAGTGAACTGAAGGGGGAAATAAATTAAAAGAACCATACATTTTTGTGGTTTGTAGTGCTATTTATACCATGGAAAATTAGAACAAATTTAAACCTTAGCATGACTCTAAACTGCACGTATTATCCAGAGAAAAGGAGATAATGTATTTTAGTCAGTAATACCAGAAAAATCAATTAAAAAAAAAAAAAGAAGCCAGACACCTTTGGCCACTGAAAGTGAATGAAACAGATGAAACAGGACTTCCAGTGGCTGGAAAGCCTGGGGGAGGCAATGTGCTATCAATCCCAGGTCGTTGTCTGCTACTGTAATCTTGCCCCCACAGATAAATCCTACATTAGGCTGCCTAAAGTAACCCAGCCCGTGGAGGCATTTTGCTCACTTTGTCAATAAAAAGCCTAGCTAAAAAGAAGAGGGGAAATCCCCTTTCAGTGCTCCAGCCTGGCCGAGAAAGCAGCTCTCCCTGCCTCCTGCAGCAGGGCACAGGCTGGCTCGTGCTTACCTTTTAAAAACAATTACAGCCGGTCTGTGCTCGGTGCGAGGCTCCAACACGTGTGTCACCCGTGCGTGTCTGCTTCGCCATCAGCATGTATGGCTCATCATCTGTCTGCTCTGAACAATAACTGTTAGGTTAGCAGCCTTTTCACTTGTAAATGTAAATATTGTATCTAGAACACAATATTTGAAACACAAAATACAGTGTTATTAAGACAGCACTCACACATCAATTCTTGTGTGACTATAATTTGTGAAATGCCTTAGGAGGGGCTTATAAATAAAGTATAAGGTGTTATTATGAAATACATTTTAACCAAATGCAGAGAAATGTCTCATTCCTATTGAAATCCATAGCAAAACTCCCACTAATTTCAGTGGTAAAAAGAGGAGACCCTTGGAAATTGCTGTGTTGCACTGAGCAAATACATCACAGCAGATTTCAGTCTTCACGAGTAACACAGCTCTGGAAGAAAAAAGGGGGTGAAAACGGCTATTAGAGGCTGTTCAGAGCACGCTGTATATTTTCTCTCCCCACTCCTGCTGCCGGTTGCGGTGCCTGGTGAGGCAGCACGTCCCCAAGCAGGCACACACCATCCCCAGCCTGCTCCCGGCGGTGCTCCGGGGCTGCTCCGGGGCCTCGCCTGGAGCTCTGGCACCGGGGCTGGGGCGTGGGACCCCCTCTCTTTTGGCCCCAGCCCACCCGGGGAGATGCCCCTCGGCTGGGCAAGGCTGCCCGTGACCCGCGGAGCCCCCGACGAGCGCGGCAGCGGCTCTGGAGGCGAGCGGCGCTCGGGGGACAGAATGCCCCGGCTTCTTCCCGATGTGCAGCCAGCCAGGGACTTCTCCCCGCCGACCTCCTTCCATAGGGCACGATAAAGAGCCAGTGAGCCAGAAATGTCTGCTGTCCGCCGCGGCCAGGCAGCCTGTCACTGAAATGCTCTCCGGTCCATCCGCGCTCGCCCGGCTCTGTCGCACGGCTGCGAGGCGCGGGGCTGCGGCTCCCGGCACAGCCTGCCGGCCACAGAAAGGCTTCCGAGGGGCGACACGGGGCTGGCGCTGCACCACGGAGGCCACCGGCGGCTGGAGCACGGGCGGTGGAGCTGCGAGGCCGGGAAAAGCCAGGGAAGAGCTATGGGGAGCTGCCTCTGCCCGAGCATCGGCACCTGCAGGAACGGCGACCAGCGCACAAGTTGTCGGGGGAGAAGAGGGATGGGAAGCTCTTTTCCGGTCCTGGTTGAGCACAAGTTGGCATTTCGATAACAAGCTACATTAGTAGGTATAAACACGATAATTAGCTGTAGAGGTGCTGGGTTTGTACCTGTAATTAATTGTTCCTGGAATCAATTTAGCTATGTGAGAAGGGACCTGCCTATTGTGGTGTTTAATAAAATCTATCCCCATCTCATAAATACATACTGTACAGGTCTGATAAAAATATATATTAAAAAACATTAAAATTTAGGTTTCTTTTATATTTGTGAACGGATGGCTTCCAAGTAATTAAAACTACTTTATGCTGGAATAACAAATACACTTAAAACAGACCAGTATCAATTAAAAGGAAAACTAAGCTCATTTTTGCTTGCTTTGGGCATTTTAATAACTACCATCTCATGCTTTGAGCGAAGCTGCTCTTTTTCCCTGAAGGATTTGGAGTTTACGTGCATTTAATCTCATCTGCAGCGTTGCAGCTACCTCAGCAGCACAGCCCTGCTCCCCCAAGTCTCCATGAAGTGCTCTCTGCAATGACAAACATGCCAAAAGGAAAACATAACCAGCCTAGATGGTATCTTTGCTTTACAAAGGCTGCTTGTGATGCCTGTGCTTTGACTCAAAACTCCCTGCACATTGGCTTTTTAATCATGAGATCCCTTTTTCAGCACAGCATCGGGAGTAACAACTGCAGCACAATGAGCCAGCTTCATAGATATGGGAATGTTTAGATTTCCCTGCCAGTGACTAAAGGCCTTTAGCTTTCACTAGCCAGTCCCAGCTCGCATTGTTGTTGCCTGTTGATTTGTCTTCTCTCATTATTCCTTGACATGCAGCTCTCCACCCACGCCCACACTAACAACCCTCACACAAAGCGCATTGAGGTATTAACCAGGTTACAAGTTCAATGGAAAATTACACTAAGATTGTGCTGTGTGGCAATATAAAGGGATGGCATTCACTCTCCCAAAGAGCCTGTTAAAAACACAGCTGGGTTGGTTTTTTTTCCCTTCTAAGCATCCTAACGAAAACAATTTTTAGAAGTCAGGGATGTATATCTGTGTGTATGGGTGTCCATACGTACTTTAGGTACAATTACAGCAGACAGGCACAGGCGTGACTGGCACCGTGCAAACTCCCCACTGGAAATTCTGCTGGATTCTGGAGTTCCTTTAGAGCATCCCCAGAAACCCAAGCTAAATAAACAACCTCCTCCTGCTCTCATCTGCAATTAGATACGTGAACCTATCTTCTTTTTGTTAGCCCAAATTACAGGCTGGTGGAAGGGCTGAAAGTCTATAAAAACGTTTCTTAAGGATGCCTCCTTACTGAAAACTGAAAATAAAATCAAAATAAAACTTAATGAGATTAACCTATCACAGTAACAAAATTTGCAACACCACACTATAAGGTTAAAAAGAAAATAGTATAATAAAGGAAATACAAAGGCTTTGGCATGGTTTTTACAATCAACAATGGTTAATCTTGATATGTAGTTGTGAACAACTTCAAAACACTTAAGTTTAAAACTCTTGCAAGCACTTTTAATTGATTAGGAATGAATTCTAGATGCACAAAGATGATTGGACTGTGAACAGTAGTACAACTATATCTAAGAACAATTAACTCTTGCCGACCAAAAAGAAACGTATGATGCATGAAAATGTGTATAAAACATCTATAGAATATTCTTGTCAAATATAAATGAAATTAACTTTATTATAGAAATCATTCTGGGAGATTTCTAGGGAAGACAAATACTTACATTTCGACATAAAACAAATTGGATTATATCGAAGACACAATCTACCTTTTATCTATCAAACTCTTTTCTTCATCGAAGCTCTCTCTTAACCCCTGTTTGCACATAGCTTCAGCCGTTAACAACCTTTGGAAATACCAACAGATATTTTTCTTACATAAATCTAGTGCGTATTGTTCCAGGTTTAATTATATGCAATGGAATGATACAAACTTGGAACATCAATCCATAATCTATGAACAGATTGGTAGAAGTATTCGATATATCTTGATAAAACTCTTAAATTCGTGGCAAAGCTTGTTGATCATGGCTTCTTTTTTTTTTTCCTTTTCTTTTTTTTTTTTAAACAACTTCATGACCAACACAGATCAAACATCCATCCAGTCTACATTGTTCTTTTTTTTTTTTCATTATAACATACAAATGCCCATTTACAAATAATACACCAAAATGAATAAAAGTTTGGATACCAAAATGAAGATTTGTTCCAACTGATATAATGCCTTCAGTGTACAAAGGTCCATGTGAAAGTCTTTTCCATGTGTTACAGCATAGGGCACAGTTGCAGTACAGAAGTACTCTGAGAGCCATTCTTCCTTTATAAAATACTGCTGAACATCCAACTGTTGTCCATATAGTCATTTACGGAATTAACACATGTTTTACTGTAATCTTGGCCAGTATTGAGACATATCAGGTTCACTGCCAGGAACTTGAACTGGAACTGACACTCCAGGGGAAATGAGACCTGAAAATTGAGAGGGAAAATGGATATTTTAGTTTTACTATACATAGCACAATTTTTGCTTTACAGTTTCACAGATCTGTGCTTGTATTCCAGTTAACATTTAATCTCCTGTGGAACTGGGGGGTGGGGGGTGAATTTTAAAAACCTGTGCACATCTCCCCGATTTGTTGTTAAAAATAAATCAATCATGTTATCTCATGCTTTGAGATAAATGCCAGAGCCTTGGCTCATTTGTATCAGTTGAGAATTCAGCCCCAAATACCCTGAACAGTTCAAGTGTCTGGTTTGCTCCTGTTTATGCTGACACTTGCCCTTTTTTACCCTGATTTGCCTTTTTTATGCATGGGCTAATATTTCTACAGGTTCCCTGCCTCTTTGATAACTTCAAATCTTTAGCAATAAATAATGTCTGACACAGACATGGTAAAAATGTGCCCAGTCCTGCAAACACTTTCACATACACTTAACCTCACCAGGGTGGATATCTCTGCTGAAAATTAATGCTGAAATAAATGCTGATTTAGAATTTAATTATACAGGGAAGATTTGAGGGACGGGGGGCTCACTAAAGAACTTGCCACTGTCCTGCTATTTCGACACCAACTCTGTTAATCAGCTTTCATTTCATTTAGCCCTCCACAAGCAGGTTAAAAATCAGAATTTTTGCTCTAGCTTTCAAGGTTATACATTTTCATCCTCTGCATGGTATGGCAGCTACCAAACCCAACAGAGAGACCTCTCCCAGTGATGGGGAAAGATTTCTCACAGCGATTACACATGAAAAACCTGATGTCCAGAGCAAGGAAGCCACGCAGGCAGGAAGGCTGGGGGAGCACGGGGTCACTCACCTGTGGAAGTGGTGCCAGAGGTGCCCATGGGCTGGCTGTTCATGTGTGTCTGCATGTGAGGAGGGGTGTATGTATCATAGCTCCGTCCATTCACCGATGGACTGGTGGGCAGCATGCAAGAGTAGGAGGAGGTCTGGCTGGGTACCGGGGGCTGTGGGAGAAAAGAACAAAGGGTTAAGTGTCAGAGGAGGTAAAGAGCATCACTCTCTTCGCATGGATGTGCCAGCCCTCAGAAGCAGCATGCAGCAGCAAAAATGAGCTGCGGTTTCAAATTCAGGGACCCTGATGTAAAGCCCTATTTAGGAGCTAAACCAAGCAGCCCCTCCACAGAGGCTTTTGGTCTAAAAACCAACACAGACTGGTGCTTTTTCAGACATTGTTGGTAAGCAGATCCCTACATCTAGATGCTATGGAGAGTTACATCCCTCAGCCTGAGTGCTGCCCTGGTTTATACCCACGTGAAAGGAAGATGTTTCTACCACTGGCAGCCAGAGACAGGGCCAGCATCTTACCTCACACTTGGTGCTGTAACTAAAATCACTCCACTGAGGCACAAAGGCTGGTCCTGCATCTGCAAGCCTGGGGCACATACTCACAGAACATGTGTAGGTTCAGGGTGACCAAGGCTCTGAAGAGGGATCCCCAAATCCATACACACATTTGCATTGATCCCCATCAGAGCTGCGGTCACCCCAAACCCGTGCCAGCAACATCCCAGGAGAGCAGACATCTCCTTTTTCCTAAACTCCAGCCCCTAAAACACAAACTGCCAGGGGGCACAGCAGCTAGGGGCAGGGCCTGAAGGATGGCACAGTGTTGGGGAGGGACCAAGCAAGGGCTTCTCCTGCTCCAGGCTGCTGGCTGAGTGGGGACCAGTGCAGCCTTGACCCAGGGAGGCAGCGAGGGAGCAGAACGAGTAATTTCCACTCTGAACACGAGACCCAACATGTCTGCACGTATTTCCTGTCTGCACATCCCTGACACACCAATACTGACAGCCTCACTTGCAGAGCACACACGCTGTGCTTTGGGAGAGCCAGCAGCCCTCTGTGCATCCACAGGGAGATGCCGATGGCTCGGCTGCCCAGTCACCCTCTCCAGCGCTGCATGGCTTTCCTGCCAAGGTGACCATGCAGGCAGTGCTTTCCAGAGAGGCTCACACGTGCCATGTCCCTGCCCAGGTGCCCAGCGGTGAATCAGGGGCCTCCTGCTTTCCCAAGGGTTCCCTCCTGTATCAGCCTTTTGATCTTTTGTCATCTGCTCCCAGCCCGCTGCCGGAACGGCACCGCCAGCCTCCAACGTCACGGAACAGCGACCTAGCCAGCAGCATTTCTTTCCATAGACTTGCAAGACTCTAACTTTATTTGGTTAATTTTGGTTCAGCAATTAGTAACATCGTAATTGCCGCAGCGAAGGAGTCAGGCTCTCTAATCTGCTCGCCTGTCTCTAGCAGTGGTCAATGCTGTGTGCCTCAGACAAAGCTGTAAAACTCCCGTAATTGGCCAGCACCTTCCTAGGCCAACCCCACCATTAAAAAAGGAGGAATTTTGCATCTGAAAGGTCTATAGAAACAGACCCCAAAGGAATAGATTTCTTCCTAACCCAGCTGGTGATCAGCTAATGCGTTCAGGCATGAGGATTGACAGCTCTTGCAATTCTGGCTTAGCTGGCATAACCACTGATGCTAATCACATCCTTCCCTCTCTCAGGTGTTCCTAATGTGTTGCTGCCACGTTACGTACACCCAGAAGGTCGGATCCCTCTAGCAGCTTATTCAGGCAGCAATTTCCACAATATGGCATCAGTGAGTTCCAGAGGTTAACCACATTTTTTTCCCCAAAAAAGTATTTTATATCCCAGATTTGCTGCCTTGCAAATTTGAGGACTTTTCTCTTTTAAAATCTGGGGAAAGTGCATGTTAAGCACCACATCTTTCAGTGCCCTTCTGATTCTCCCAAACAGGGCATCTTTTCAGATGCCAAGGAAGCCTTTGGGTGCTGGTTTGCCTGCAGCATGGCTTGGGTCCATAATCCCTCATCCTGCGGAGGAAAGGCTTCCACCCACACTCCCCCACACCCCAGGAGCCTCTGAGTCCCGAGGGAATGTCGTGCCATGGCACTGGACTTACTTGCATAGGCAGGTTGTTGGCCATGGTGAAGCTGGGCATGGGCGGCAGCGCGCTGTACGTGTTCGTGAGCGCCGTGTCCGTCCTGCCCAACATGGAACCTGATGTGAAAGAGGAAACTATAATAGAATAGACAGATAGACGAACACATTAGTTCAACCACGATTACAGCTGGCAATACACAGTCTCAGAGCCTCATTTTCCCCAGAGGATGGAAGGATGTGAGTGGGTTGGTGGCCTTACCGGGGGTGGTTGGTTGTGGGATCGGCTGGTAAACACTTGTGCTGAAACTGCTACTGATGGGAATGTGGCTGGGAGTGTTGCTGGCTTGTCTTCGCTGGTTCCTCAGCTTCTCTTCCCTTCTCCATTTGGCCCTTCTGTTGGAAAACCACACCTGGAAATACAGCATTTGAGAGACGTGAGTGACCTTACAAGGGCTAGAGGCACAGGGCCTCCCCCATGAGCTCAAAGCCACAGCTTGCAGCGGGTGAAAGCAAAGCCCAGCTGCTGCTATTTTCCTGAAAGAGGAATATGGGCCAATATTGATCATAAATAGGGGTTTCCCTGTGTTTTGAGAAGCCAGGAGTAACAAAAGCAGAATAGTAATGGCAAAACAATAATGGTTATAATTGCAGAGCAACTCAGTACCTGTATCCTTGCTTCAGGCAGGTCTATTTTAGCAGCTAGTCTCTCTCTTGCAAACACATCGGGATAGTGGGTCCTCTCAAATTCTGCAGAAGGAAATATTCTTGCATTAGTTGCAGAGTTAATGTGGCTGACTGTAAAAATCAGAGTTGGTCCTGTGCTGCCTGTGTTCTAAACGCTCTTAAGAAGCATCACTGCAAAGGCAAAGCCGAGCTTTCTGCCTGCGTGTTCGGAAGGAGGACGCCTTGCCTGCTGGGGAGCATTGCTATGGGGATGGGCAGGCTTGGGCGCAATGCTGCATCTTTCAAGGAGCAGTGAGAGCTTCTGCCTCCACTGAGGGGGTCCCCAAGGCAGCTCTGACCCTGTCACCAAGAAGCGAAATGGCACGTCGCTAAATAACAGCGCAAAATAAGAACAAAGCTCGGCGGCAGGTCAGAGGCGAGGTGCGCCCAGGCCGGTCAGGGAAAAGGGCACTGCTCCCAGCCCCGGGCAGCGGCAGCACTGCGGATGGGGAGCCAGTGTGGGGGCAGGCATGCAGGGCTCTGCCAGCCCCAGCTGCCTGCCCTGCCTTCCCGGCAATGCAGCCTGGCCAGGGATGCAGCACAGAGGGCAGGAGGAGATTTATCCCCCCGAGAGAAGCCCGGGGTGTAGCATCGGTGTTTCGGTATGATCTGCGCCCTGAATACTTTGCCTTTGAAAACCATTTTAACAGCTTTTCAGGACAAACCCCGGCCACCTATGAATATTTGGAGCTCCGTGAATAAAAGAGCACGGAGGGAGCCACAGAGTTTAAATACATACATATATATAAGGCACAGGAATGCCGTGCTTACAGTCAGCTGTTAATGTAGTAGGGGCACATTCTGCTTTTCTCTCCTGCTTCAGCCACAGGAAAATGTCACTCACCTTTCTCAAGGGCTTCGATTTGCTCTTGGGTAAAGGATGTCCTATTTCTCTGCAGCTTTCTTTTCAGCTGGAGTCTCATTTGGGCCTCGTCTGAATCTTCTCCATTAGAGCTGATGGAGTTAGTGTTTTCCCCTCCTCCCTCCTGTTGCGGACAGCCATCTGTGGAACCGAGAGTGGGAAAGTGAAATGCAGGTACCCTTGTTTTAAGCTCCCGATCAGAGAAATAACGCAATTGGAAACAAGTTCAGCCATGTTTGCTGACACCCTCCCTTAAAAATGTCTCGGGTATCAAAGCAGCGCGGCGCTGATGACATGGGTAACACAGAAACATTTCAGTTTCCAGCCTTATCGTAAACATCGGAGATGAGGAATTATGATCACCTGGTCTTAATTTCATTTTGTTTTCCCTCCGGAATAAAACCTGTGTAAAAATACTTTCCCCTGAAAGCGATTCTTTCCGTGAATCCCTGCCGGAGTGCCATGGCAGTCTCCTCTGTCTGCTGCATTTATTTACCTATTGCTATATTTAAAATAGTGATGTTCAGTATTTCAGATTATCTATAATCAGTAATTCCTATCTAATCAATTAGATGTTGATAGGTTTGCAGAAAATGCTATTAAGAAACCAAACCAAGCTTGTAATCTTTTTTAAAAAATATTTATCCAGTTTTTATTTGAATTCTGCACAGTCAATTTCATTTTAAAGGTTGTGAATTTAGAAGTGCCTGCATTGTTCTGCAGTTTTATTCAACTATTGTATGAGTGTGCATTGCCTTGACACCTATTACTGAGCACAGCTGTAATTATATCATCACCAAGAACAGGCTATAATTGCTGAAAATGGAATTTTATATTTAGATAAAAGGACTGTCCATTCTTTGTAATGTGTTGCACCAGAGAAAAGTAAGATTTCTTTTAAAATTTTAACATGTAATTTTAAAAGAAATAGTAGCGAGTTCACTAACTAGCTAAATACGCCGTTCTGCAGCTGAGCGTTTGGCATATCATTTAAGTGGTACATTTTTAATTAGGGCATTTCCACCACTTTTAATGTAATTTCCGTCATTAAACAGGGGAAAGTTTCATTGTGCTCGGCGCCCGGGCGGAGGCGGCTGAGGCTGGGGTCGCTGGTGTTGGGGGGCTCCGCGGGCACCCCCGGCCGCCGGGGCCGGAGGGACGGAGGCTGCTGGCGAGCCAGAGCAGTCGTTGTCCTAAATGAGCTCTCCCTCTCCTTTCAAAGCATATTTTTCGAGGCGTTTTGATGTCGCATAAAGAGGGAGCCGGGGCGAGGGACGCATGGGCTACTTATGCTAATTCCCTTGAAAAGTTACGCCAAAAATAAGTAGCGACACTCCCGCGACATCCTTTAAATATTGTGGGAAATCAACTTTAAAGTAATATCATTTATAATCGGCGAACAATGGCCCCGGTCTTCAAAGCTCGGGGGGAATTGTGACAGGATCTGGTGGGACCCTTTCAACCACTTTGAAATGTTTTAAAACCCGAACTTTCTCCTCCATTTAAACACAGGGATTCAGCGGCCGTGGTCACCATATGGGCGGCCGCAGCCCCATTGAGGCGGCCGGCGGCGGGTGAATAGCGGGGGGGCGGGGGGAGCCGCTTTTCAGGGCACACAAAGCCCCGGGCCCGGGGACGGCCGCCGCGGCGGGGCAGCGCCCTGCCAAGCGCGGGTGGCAGCGCCGGGGGCCGCGCCCGCCCGCGGAGGGGGCCGCGCTCACCTCCGCCACCGCCCTCATCCATCACTGTCCGCTCGGGCCGGCCCGCAGCGCCCGGGGGGCGGCCGGGGGGAGCGGCCCGGGGCCGGCGGGGATGGCCGCGGCCCCCCGAGCCGGGAGCGCTGCGCAGAGCGCCCCGAACCCGCCGGGGAGCGGAGGGAGCCGCGGAGCCGCTCCCGAACCGGCCGCCCCCCTTGACCCCCGCGCTAGAGCTCTAAACTTTTGAGCCAATACTTTTTCTGCCACCCCGCCTCGGTGCGCTCCCTATCTCCCCAAAAATTTTCAGCCAGCTAAAAGTTTCACCTAAACTCGCTTAGGATCATTTCCAACCCCAGCCTGGACAATTAAGATATCTTCTTTTTAGACACACACCCCTTCTCTTTTTTTTGTTCTTTGTTTTTTTTTTTTTTTTTTAAAGCCCCTAAAAAGAACGATCTCAATAGGGCTGTTCCACCTTCCAGACCTAATCCGTAAGAAAGCAAGTGAATGTCCGTCCCTATTATCCTATAGCCAGACCATCTGACGCTGGGTATAGGATTTGTTTCCTGGAAAAAAAAAAAAAAAAGAAAAAAAAACGACGCTGGGAAATAAAATCATTCCTTCGTTTCTTAGTGTCTTAATCAGTGAGGCGGAAAACAAGCAAAAAAGATAGCAAACCCATTGCAGCACCTCTCAGCTATAGAGCCGGGATCAAAACATTGTAGCATCTGTTGAAAGAGAAAGTGTCTAAATCCTATAGAAGGCTTTAGTCTTATAAGAGAGGGAGGGGAGAAAAAAAGATAAGAAACAGTGTCTCGGTGATCCCTAAAACCACTAAATCACTGGAGAATTTCTCCCGGATAGAGATGTCTCTTTTTGTTCTGTCAGCCCTCATGTATCCATTATTTTATTCACTGCTGCATGGCGTTTATCAGATTGAGACCATATTTGTACCCCTCTGAGACCTAACCTCGCCTTATGCTTTTTGAGTAATGGACTCTTAAAATCCAGTAACATACCCCTGCAAGGGAAAAACATTAGAGGGAGCATGAATATTCCAGAGGAAATCCATTTTATTAATTTTAATTTTGCCATGCGGATGTTTTAAGTGCCTGCCTGCCTCCCCCTCGCCTCTGCTGCCCACGCACACTCTCAGCCCCGGCCCGAGCCAGCCCTGCCCCGCACCGCACCGCTTTATTTCGGTGGCGATTTTAGGAGAGAGCTCCCGAGGTGCTCCCGCCGCGCACGCTCCTGCCCGGGCCCACGTTCCCCTGCGGACACTGCGCTCATCCCCACGCCACGGGAAGGGGCCACCACTGACCCCCGAAGCGCCACCGGCCGCCCAAGCCCCCGCCACGGCACAGGCGGCTCTGCGGCAGCGCGGGTGCGGCCAAGGGCCGCCGGCCCAGGTGTGCTCGCACCGCACCCGCGCAAGGCTGGGCCTCGGAGCACCGCTCTGCGCCGGGAGCACAGCCACGGGGCACAGCCACGGGGCACCGTAAATTTCTCCATTCAATGCCTTTGCTAAGAAGCTAATAAAAACCCCTAAAGCAAGCCCGGCGGGAGCGGAGCCCCGGGAGCCGCACGGGCGGTAGGTGCGCTGCCCTCGGCCAGCACCGCTCCGCGCTTCTGCTCTCGGCTGCGGGGCAGCGAGGGAAGGGCGCCGGGCCCTGGGGACCCCCGAGAGACCCCGGGCCGGGCCAGGGCACCGCAGCTAGGGGCGAGCCGAGGGCGGCTGGCGGCAGGAGTCGCCCCGGTTCTTGGGGTGGACATCGGGCAAAACAAAACGTAAAAAAAACCTCCATAACCAAACAACAAAAAACACCAAAGTGGGGGTGGGGAGAAGCGAGGGCTCCACTCTATCTTTCTAGTGTCCTTCATAGACTGTTTTCTTCTCTTAAAACTGACATGTCTAATTGGCAAGCGGTGCCATATCGTGTCCAGAGGTCTCCTGTGGAACATTTCTACAGCTGTCTCCTTCAACTAGACGCTTATTCATGTCGCCTTAATGAGAAACAAAACGATCTCTAATGAGCAATTACATAGCGACAGAATTGTTCCCATAACAAATTCTTGCGTGTGACAGAAACATCCTTTGTACCAGATATTCCGCACACTGTTACCGATTTTTTTCCTTGCGGGGTGAAAACAAAAAGCAGGTTGTTGTATATAGACACCTCTTCTAAAGGAATGACCAGAGCCAGGGAGAGCCGAGCCTCAACAGAGCCCGCATTCAAAAAGAAGCCATTAACCATCTTAAGTATGTAACGTAACATCCCATTATCCTTCATATTATCCCCTTGTCATTCCTACAACAAATACCTATTAATCTTCAGGATAAACAGTTTCCTATATTTACAAAGTTGTTTCGGGTCCATTGAGGAGGAATTATAATCAGCCCTACAGAGATAGTTACCGATGGCCCCGGCTTTGGGGAGAGACCCCGGCGCGGGAAGGCGGCCCGGGCGGGGAGCGGAGCCCTAATTACCGGGTGATGGGCGAGGTTAAGGCTCAGCCCCGGACCCCGCCCGGCCGCCTGCACCGCAGCCCGGCGGATGCGGCTTTGGCAGCGGGTGCTGCTGGGCTCCCCTGCCCACCACCGGACCGGGGCCGGAGGACCACCGTGCCTCCGGCCCCTCGCCCACCTGCCCGCAGCCGCCCAGGGAGGCGGCGGGACGAACGCCCGCCACCGTCAAGGGCGGTGGCCGGGGAGGGACAAGGTGAACCCGCTTCGGGGCCACCTCCGCCGGACGAGGCCGAACCGAGCCGATCCGGGCCGCCCCGGGCTGGGGAGCGGCGACCGGGCTGTCCCTTACCTTGTGTGGGCTGCCCGGGTACCGAGGTGCCGGGATACCAGCCGGGTCGGGTGCCCCAGGTCCCCGTCTGCCCGTTCAGCATCCTTAGCTTGTCGTACATCCCGTCGGCACCCATCTGTTGCTTTTCGCTAGCCAGGTTGCGTAGGACTCTGTTTATCGACGACACCTGGAAGGCAAAGGACAGGAAAGGCAATGGTAGTGCGGTAGCGCGCTCCCCGCCAGCCACCCGCGCAACCCCCGCGTCCCTCTGCGCAGCGGGCGGCTCGACCTGGGCGCAAGTCAGGCTTCCCTGAGCGCCGGCTGCGCGCCCCGCACCGCCGAGTCCCAGCCGCCCCGACTCGCTCACTGCTGGTGGTGGCGGTGCAAACAAACAAACAAACCACGGGGGAGGGGGGGACCAAAAAAAAAAAAAAAAAAAAGCAAAAAAAAAAAAAGGCCCCAAACCCAACCCTGCAAAACCAGAGTGATGGCTCCGACTGATGCTTGCAGTCCTGAGGCGCCAGGCGCAGGGGTGACCCGCATATTGTTTTTATTTTTTTTTCCCTCCTTAAAGGCATTTGTCAGATTCTGTATGAAAAAATGCGTCTGACCCTGCCACATGCAAATGATGTGAACCTGCTATCCTCTCCTCTGATACCAAAACAAAGGAAGCAGAGGCTCGCTACGGCTACCCAGCATTGTACACAGCACACAGGAAGGTTTTTTTCATGAACTTACACTGGGTATATTATCGTTGGTACAGACCCCCTCTGATAGTAATCTGTCTCGAATCTCCCACGCAAAGATGGAGGGGCACTCTCGTTTATACTGCGCTATTTTGCTTACAACTTCTGGAGTCGCTACTCTCGGTTTACTACCTCCGATTGCCCTGGGTCTGATGGAGCCAGTTTCGTAATACCTGCCCAAAATTTTACTCA